>NW_027528345.1:770503-839130 GCF_008692635.1 Crocuta crocuta
ATGCCATGACAGCATGGAGCCTACTTGTGATTCTCTCTCTCCCTCTCTCTCTGCCCTTCCCCCTTCATTCTCTCAATCTCTCTGTCAACATAAATAAATAAACAAGAAAAAATATAAAAATTATGATCACAGAATTCACCATACTGAAATTTTTAAAGGAAACAGAAACAAGAATCAGACCTTAAGCAGGAATATAATTTAGATTGACCAAATAGATGGATGATTTTTGCTCTCATTTTTTATGGGGGCCCAGGGAACAGATCAAATCAAACACTGATGTGAAATGCAAGAGCTCCATTAATGAATGGATTCAGGGCAAGACATAAGCCTGTGCTTTCTTGATCTGAGACTAATCCACTGAAACCAAGGGGCTTATTCAATGAAAGACCAGACATCCTGGTGTTCACACCAAACAAACATCACTAGTTGTATTGGGTCCTATTTATGACATTCTCACTTAAGCTCCACAAGCAAAGGTTTTCCAGTCTCTTGTTGTTTTCCTGTCATAGTCCTATCTCTTATGTGACCTGGTCCCTTACAGGTGCTCAAAAATATTGGTTCAATAAATAAGTAGATAACTTGCAAATAAGGTTTGAATATTGGGGTGTGTGTGTGTGTGTGTGTATGAGATGGATTGATGCTGACTGATAATCACGAGAGGAAACTTGCTGCCTGGTCTCTGGAGAGTCAGGACCAAGATCTCCAAGGTTAAACTAACACTGCCTCAGATACTGTCTGTCACTGGTGTCCCTGGAATGCGTCCAGCATATAGACCTTCTGTATTTAGCCAGAGAATTTTATAACAAAATTATACTTTAATTAAATACTAAGAAGATTTCCCATACAAATCTGGATTTGCAGGACCCTTTCTTGCTGTTGGAGTTGGGCCAGCTGGCTTCTCTGGCTCAGTTCTCCTAATGTCAGGGGGCCTTATTTTTTCCCAAGGGCTGACATGGAGCATTTAGGAAGCAAACAAACCTTTCTCCTCTGCTCAGTAGCATCAAACTTGAGATGAACACTCTGCAGGTGAGTTATAGGATTCCTTCAAGGCACATTTCCCATAGTCTAAATTCTTCCAAGGGTATGGATGGTCCAATGCATCCTTCTGTGGTCTTTCCTCACATTCATTGAACAATATATGTCCCATAGACATCTCAAACCAATCCAATTAGCTGAGAATGAAGGGCACCTGTGTGTGCACGGACCTTGTAGAATGCACTGGCAGTAGCGATTTTCTGGCTGTGGCCATTATTATATTATATGACTGTCAGGAAAATCTATCCTGTAGCAAAAACAATGAGCTGGTCCTGGGATCCCATCCCAGTCCATTCTTTTCCAGCTGTGTGACCTGAGGCATGTGACTTGATCTTCCTGAGTCTATTTCCATTTTTGTGAGATCAAAAGAATGATACTTCACAGAGGTGTTGGGAAGATTAAACCAAACACTAGAGCCTCCAGCCCAGTGTGGCACACAGTAATTGTACAAGAGATGTTAGCACTCCTGCACCCTTCCTGCTAATATATATTTTTTTACCTTTTGACCCCTTTCATCCATGTCATCCCCTGCCTCTTGCCTCTGGCAACTACCCATCTGTATATAAACTTGGTTTGGGTTTGGGTTTTTCTTTAATTTTGCATATAAAAGAAATCATACAACACTTGCCTTTCTGTCTGACTTAATTCACTTAGCATAATGCCCTCAAGGTCTACCTATGTTTCCGCAAATTGCAAAATTTTATTCTTTTTTTATGGCTGAGCAGTATTCCATTGTATATATTAATGTGTATATACTACAATTTCTATAACCGTCCATCCATTGAGTGGACACTGGTTCAGTTTACATATTTAGCTATTATAAATAATGTTGTAATGAACATGGAGATACATTTATCCCTTTGAGTTCGTATTTTTGTTTCCTTTGGATAAATATCCAGAAGTAGAATTGCTGGATCATATGGGAGTTTGTTTTTTTTTTAAATTTCTTGAAGAAACTCTATACTGTTTTCCACAGTGGCTGACCTAATTTAAATTTTCACCAACAGTGCATGAGGGTTCCTTTTCCTTTACATTCTTGCCAATACTTGTTTTTCTTGTTGTTTTGATAATAGCCTTTTTTAGAGAGGTGAAGTCATATCCCACTGTGGTTTTGACGGGCATATTCCTGATGATTAATGATGCTGAGTATCTTTTTATGTATCTCTTGGTCACATGAATGTCTTCTTTAGAAAAATGTCTATTCGGATCCTCTGTCTATTTTTTGTTGGATTTCTTTGTCGTTGTTGCTATTGAGTTGTGTAAGTTCTTTCTATATTTTGTATATTAGCCCCTTATCAGATAGATGATTTGCAAATATTTTCTCCCATTCAATAAGTTACCTTTTCATTTTGTTGATGATTTCCTTTGCTGTGCAGAAGCTTTTTAGTTTGTTGTAGTCCCGTTTGTTTATTTTTGCTTTTGTTGCTTTTGCTTTTGATGTCAGAGTCAAAACATCATTGCCAAGACCTATGTCAATGAATTTACTGCCTATGTTTTCTTCTAGAAGTTGGTCCCAGGTCTTACATTCAAGTCCTTAATCCATTTTCAGTTCATTTCTGTGTATGATGTGAGAACATTGACTCTCAATAGGTGTGTTCTTTTGACTAATTGCTTAATCTCTAAAGTCTTCATCCCCATATCCTTGAAAGGGGAACTATAGCTCTTGGACACATGTTAGGTCAAGATACGAAACTTATGTACCTAGTAGAATGCAAAGGACATACAAATTGTTAAACAGAATTGATTTATTTGCCTTTTTTCCTTTAATTTATTGCTTTAATTACTGTCATTGTTATTTGAAGCACTGTTAAGAGTTTTTGAAAATCGAAAGGTCATACTTTCTTATGGTATTTTGCTGACAGCAGTGAAAAATTCTTCAAATTCTGTCCCAATTATGTGAGTGTCAGTTGTGGGAAACTTTAATAATTAATTTACTTATTTTTTAAAGAAAAATCAAATATACTTTTCCAGGTAGAGATTCCTTCCTTGCTGCTTGATTTGTTGCATTATTTTTTAATCCTTTGAATCCTTTATAGAATCCTTTATAGGCAAATCATTCTTAGGACAAATCCAAGACATCCAATGGCTTCTTCTGGCCAATATTTTAAGAATAGGATTCCAGAGTTATCATTATTCTCAAATGAATAATTTGAGAATTTATCTACATGTGCATGTGTCTAAGCCACCTACAAATTCATCTTTGCCAGTGGCAACCATAACAGAAGTCAAGATTACTGACGACTATTTTGTCTGTATGGCAGCTAACACTATGTAAGTGTGTACTTACAAAGTAATACATGGAAGCTTCAATGACAATGATGAATTCACAGCTGTGTTTCCTCTCGTACATAATTAGAGCCTCAAGAAATAATCTATTTTAACATGAACAAGATTCCCTTTGCAGGAAAAGACAGATGTAGCCAAGAAGGCAAATAAGAATAGTGTGATTTTGGCAATGATCATTTCAACNATGGCAACCATAACAGAAGTCAAGATTACTGACGATTATTTTGTCTGTATGGCAGCTAACACTATGTAAGTGTGTACTTACAAAGTAATACATGGAAGCTTCAATGACAATGATGAATTCACAGCTGTGTTTCCTCTCGTACATAATTAGAGCCTCAAGAAATAATCTATTTTAACATGAACAAGATTCCCTTTGCAGGAAAAGACAGATGTAGCCAAGAAGGCAAATAAGAATAGTGTGATTTTGGCAATGATCATTTCAACATGCATCACAAAAAATTTACGCAAATCTTTCCCACTTTGAGATGTAAAAAGTGTCATGTATACCACATTGAAAAGTTAATCTTCCACATATTCCACACCAAAATTAGTTTTGCATCATATTTTAAAATTTAAAAAAAAGTGTTATTTAAGCCGTTAATAAGTATAATGATCGTTATCCTAAAAATCACTGCTCTGCCAGTTATGGTTTTGTCTACCCAGTGCTATTGCCTCTTGAGGGTAGAGGGAGTCCCTCCCTGCACAGGTGACAGTGCGCCTGAGATAAACATTGCATCTTTACTTTTTAGTGTAGCAACTGGCTCAGGTGTGGGTGTTAACAAGTTGAGCAAATCAGAGGCTATCTGTGGCCCTTTCCTAAAGTGGAATTAGCAAAGTAGAGCCTCCTTCACTTGTTGGGGCACAGGTGTGACCCCAGAGCTCCTGGCTGTCATATTCCACCTAAGATATGGCACAAATGGAGGATAAAATTGGAGAATCCTCAAGGTCAACTCCAATGTTCACGTCCTGAGTTTCCCCAGTGTTGTCAGGTACCAGGAGCTCTTCCTTCAACTTCATGAGCTATCCCAGTATTATTCTAATTAATCCTCCATTTTTGCTAAAATTAATTTGAATTGAATTTCAGTTTTTACAAATGAAAGTATATGCAAAAGATTCCACAGCTGTGCACTGGGTTTTGGTAGCAGTTATGCTCAAATTAATGAATTATTTTGTATTTATTGGTTTGAAAACTAAAGTGTGGCTGCTTTCTGTATTAGGCCACAGAAGAAACATATACCACGGCAAGTTTTGCCTGGAAAATGAAAAAAATTGGTTTGAAATGTTTTTTCCATAGAGGAGACCATTTGAAATTTATCATGCATTACAGGAAATGAGACTAGAAATAACCCCAATGATGTCATCTTCATGTAAATTTCATTTCTGCTCATATTTCTCTACTTAATGTGTCAAGAAAAAAGAATGGCTGTAATCTCTCAAAATACAACAAAAATAGTTGTATATTTTTGTTTTAATATACAATCCTCTGCTGTTTGCTAAAGTGAGTTGACCCAGGATCAGATGCCTTGCTTACTGAACTCGGTGATGAATGGGAGTACACAAGAGAGAAGAGGCTAGAGAGAGTTGGACAAGAGCATATCTGGAATTAAGAGATGGCTGTGAGGAGCAGCAATGAAAGAGAAGCTTGAAGACAGTTGGTTGTAGATGTGGTCAAGGTGGGTTTTGGCTAAAGAAGAATTCCTAAAGGAGTTTGAAAATGTTTAATGGAAATTTTGACGATATAGTGTCAAGTGGGCTGTAATATTATATCTTTTCTCCTCTATCTATCACCAACATTCTCAGTGACCCATAATCCTTGTTAATGTTTTGTGGTGTTGAGTTTGCTTTTTCAGGCTGTGACAAAGTGTCATTTCTTGATTTAATGTGTCACAGGGGCAAAATAGCCCCAGAGGTTTCCCATGAGAACCTGACCACATCTGTTTTCAGTTATAAACAATAATATTTATTCATAAAATATTATTGATTGCATAGGTCTGATCATTAGAGACTGAACACTTCCAGCTTAATCTCCAAATTTTGTAACTATTTGCACTGAACACTGTTAATTTTTTCAAGGTTTTACTTTTTAAATTATTTTTAGAATTGGGATTACTATCTCAAATGTTTATTGAAAACATTTTTTTATTTAATAAATTTGACATGTTACATTTTGTAACTTTAAGATGTATACTGCAATCCTTTATAACATTTAGAGATTATGATTGCAACTGAGGTGAAATTTATCACATTATGCCATTACAGTACAAGATTATTGTCTGTATTCAATATATTGTGCATTCGATCTCTATGGCTTGTTTACTGCTCCTTACAAGTTTGTATTTTAAACACCATCAATATTATCCCCCCACCCTCATCTCTTGATAACCACTATTTTACTCCTTGGTTTTTTATAGGATTGACTTTTTAAATGTTTATTTATTTTTGAGAGAGAGAGAGAGAGAGAGCAAGCAAGGGAAGGGAAGAGAGACACAGAATCTGAAGCAGGCTCCAGGATCTGAGCTGTCAGCACAGAGCCTGACATGGAGCTGGAACCCACAAACTGCTAGATTATGACCTGAGCTGAGGTCAGTCACTTAGGTGACTGAGCCACCCAGGCACCCCAATAGGTTTGACTTTTTTTAACAACCAAACATGCTGATTGTACCACAGAGGTGCCTAGGTTTGACTTTTTTAGATTCCATATATAAGTTGTATCATACAATATTTGTCTTTCTCTGACTTGTTTTGCTTAGCATAATACACTCAAGGAACATCCCTGTTGTCTCAAACAGTAAGATATATTCCTTTTTCGTGGCTGAATAATATTCCATTCCACATCCTCTCTTTTTTTTTTTAATCCATTTATCCATTGATGGGCATTTGGATTATTTCCATATCTTATCCACTGTAAATAATACTGTGATAAACATGGGTGTGCATGTATCTCTCTGAAATAGTTTTTTCATTTCCTTTCGGCACATACCCAGAAGTGGAATTACTGGATTGTATGGTAAATCTATTTTTAATTTTTCAGGAACTACCACTTTTTGTCCATAGTGGTTGGACTAATTTACTTTCCCACCAACAGTGTATGAAGGTTTTGCTTTAACCACATAGTCACCAGCTTTTGTCTCTTATCTTCTTGATGAAAGCCATTCTAACAGGTATGAAATGATATCTCATTGTAGTTTTTGTTTGCATCTCCCTAATGATTAGTGATGTTGAACATCTTTTCATGTGCCTTGTTGCCATTTTAATGTATTCTTTGAAAAATGTCTATTTATAGTTCTATTACCCATTTTTTAAATCAGATTGTTTGGGAGCTTTAAGTTGTGTTAGTTCTTTGTATTTTGGGGATATTAACACCTTATCCAATACATGATCTGCAAAAACTTTTTCCATTCTCTAGGCTACCATGTCATTGTTTTCTTTGTTACTCTTGCTGTGCAGTTTTTGAGTTTGTTGTAGTCCCCACTTATTGATTTTTGCTTTTGTTGTTTCCACTTTTGGCATCATGTTAAAAAATCATTGCCGAAACCAATAACTCTGAGCTTCTTCTGCATGTTTTCTTCCAGGAGTCCCCTGGCTGCCCTTAAGCTTCATCACTGACTTCTTAAAACTTCATTATAATGTGTCTTGGAGAAGCTCTCTTTGCATTGAGATAATCTGATCTATTAACTTCCTGGATTTGTATATCTTGCTCTTTCCCCAGGTTTACAAAGTTTTCAGCTATTATTTCCCTCAATATCCTCCCTGCCCCCCTTCTCCTTCTTTTCTCCTTCTGGTATACACTTTATTCTTATGTTGCCTTTCCTAATGGAGTTTAATAGCTCTCAAAGGGTTCTTCACTTAAAAAATATCTTAGATCTGGGGCGCCTGGGTGGCTTCTGTCAGTTAAGCATCTGACTTCAACTCAGGTCATGATCTCACGGATAGTGAGTTCAAGCTCTGCATCGGGCTCTGCGCTAACAGCTAAGAGCCTGGAGCCTGCTTCACATTCTGTGTCTCCCTCTCCCTGTTCTCCTTCCCCACTCATGGTCTGTCTGTCTCTCTCTCTTTCAAAAATAAATAAACATTAAAAACTTTTTTAAAAATCTTAGATCTCAGAGTGCCTGGGTAGATCAGTTGGTTAAGCATCTGACTTCAGCTCAGGTCATAGTCTTGCAGTCTGTGGTTTCAAGCCCAGCATTGGGCTCAGCGCTGACAGCTAAGAGCCTTGAGCCTGCTTCAGATTCTGTGTTTCTCTCTCTCTCTCTGTGTCCCTCCTCCACTCATACTTTCTCTTTCTCAAAATAAATAAACTTAAAAGTTTTAAAAAGATCTTAGATCTCTCCCATTCCACCTGAATCATTTCTAGATTCTGTCTTTCAGATTGTTTATTCTCTCTTCCATCTAATCTATTCTTCTTCCAACGCTTCCTAATGCATTCTTCATCTCATTTATTGAGTGAGTTCCTCAACTTCAGAATTTCTGCTTGGTTCTTTTTTGGAATGTTAATCACTTTGGTAAATTATCTCGTCTGTTCATTAATTTTACCCCTGAGTTCACTGAAATGCCTTTCTGCATTTTTTAACTTGTTTTGTAATTTGTTGAATTTTTTTCATAACAGATATTTTGTATTCTCTATCAGTTAGATTCCAGTCTTCCATCAGGTTGAATTTGGTTGCTGGAGAATTGTCATTTTCTTTTTGTGATACCATGTTACTGTTTTTCTTCATGGTGTTTGATGAAATGTGCCTCTGACAGGCACATTACATTTGAAGTAATGGGAAACTTTCTTATTTGGGTAAAGCTGTAGTAAGTTTTGGGTAAAGGTTTGTTTGATTTTAACAGTTCAACAGGTTGGGTATTATAGCCCTTTCTTTTGTTTTCCAGCAAGTGGTGAGACAGCTCAAATTTTGTATTTCTCTTACCGGAACTATCTGCTGGCTATATTTGAGAGTGCACATTTCCCAACTCCCACCTGCTCTGTCAGAAGGGTCACCAGTGCTGCCATTGTTGTTTGTGTCACTGGGGTCACGATATAGTCACTGCCACTGTTACTCCAGTTCTACCACTGCTCCCTCAGTTCACCACCTCTATGAGGTCCAACCCACCCACTCTCAGGTGTGCAGATGGATGGGTCCCTTCGGTGTCATAGCCTGCCCCACTGAGAAACTCTTGTTGGCTTATGGATGTCCCACTGGCTATAAACTGAAAGAGCAATATAAATGGAAAGACTCATGCTGCCATGACGTTGATGTCACTTCTAAGTATCACTGATTTATTTTTTAAGTTTATTTATGTATATATTTTGTGAAGGGGGGGAGGTAGAGAGAGGGGGAGAGAGAATCCTAAGCAGGCTCTGTGCTGTAGGCACAGAGCCCAATGTGGGGCTTGATGTCATGAACTGTGAGATCATGACTCAAGCCTAAACCAAGAATTGGATGCTTAGCCAACTGAGCCATCCAGCCACTGGCAAGTACCATTGATTTTTGAAGAGAGGAAAATGAAGTGATTGTCCTTAGGTACTTTAAAGTTGAAAAACAAGCATGGCTGAAAACACCACTTACAATCCTTAAATAAGGAATAATCTATGAGGGATTTTATCTTGAAAACTTTGTCAAATGCTGCATTTCTTATGGACAAAAATATAAATGGTAAAAATAATTTAATTACACACTTGTTAGAATGAGTCTGTGCTATCTATAAGATCACCGCTAAAAAAAACAAAAAATAAAAAATAAACTAAAACCCCTATGAATGTGTAGGTTTTTTTCCTTCTATTTTCCAGGATCTTAGAACACATTTGACATGTACATTTTTCTTAATATCAGTACAAAATTTTCTCCAGTACAAAGTGGTTTTGTAAAGTTTCAAGGAATAATTGTATGCCTTTATCCTAGAAATGGTTTAACCAATCAAGAACTTAAAAACTTCCATCAGAATCAGAATCTTGATCTGAGAAGTTAAAAGAAAATCATTGGTCTTTGTTAGAAACCCCTATTTCCTCCCTGTTTTTCTGATTTATTTCACAAACTGGGAGAAATAAAGAACTGAACCAAAAAGATCCCAGAGGATAGAATGACAACTTGATCACCATTGAATCTTCGTATATTAGGAATACTTCAAATACTACTGACTAAATAAACATGGTAATAATTCAGTAATAGTGACTTTAGGAATTATCATCCATACTACTCAAACTAAGAGGTGGACACATAGAGATAGAATGAGTCTCATAATTTATATTATAAAATGAGTTGTGGGCAGAAAGCTTTAGATATCATAGTTTTCTCTTTGGAAATCCTGATCACTTTCTTTGAGAAATTTGAAGTACTAGCATTTGTTTTAATCTTTTCACTTTTATTTGCCACAATGAAAATATACCATTACCTGTGTGGTAAATGTACTGGGTTCTAAGTTATAATACATTTTTTGAATACTAAGCTTTTCCTATGCCATATTTATAGGGTATGTATACCTTCAGCTCAAATAATTCAATCCTGGAAGCAATTTGGATTTCATAAAGTTTATTAAAATTATGTAAACAGCTAGAAGCTCTTGAAATTCAACAGATAATGATATTTCTACAAGTGCTCCATATTGCTCATAGGCTTGATCCTAACTAGCCACTTTGTTACAAATACCATGCTGTTATCATTGTAACTTTGGAGAAGGTCATATTGAATGGGAAACCTAATTGTGATGACCTAAAGAGATAATTTAATAATGACTGCAGTGATGCCTGCTGGGAAGACAATGTCAAAAATCTGGGGAGTGTGCTAATTTTCTAGAAAGTCCATATGGTAAGATTTTTAGGGCTTAATCTTTTCAAGCTAAACCAGAATATATATGAACGCAGATTCTCTTTCTTCACTCCATTATTACGTATAACTTTCTTTTAAAGAACAATACTTGCAAAACTGGAATGTGAATAATATACAAACTACCTTTTAAAACTCACTCTAATCCTTTTTGTTTGGGTTTGATTGCTTTCAACTTTGGGGCCATATGTTTATGTTTCATTTTTATAGTCACTAGCCTAGAGAAAACCCATATTTTTCATTTATAGCAAAGGACTCTACTGAAACAATTATCTTACAGAGAAGCACATAGGCATTGAGCATAGAGTAACTTTTCAGAGTGTCTCTTTATTACCTAAGAAATTAAATATCTTTTATTTTTTCTTAATGTGGAGATCTGAATGTGAATACAATTCTAAGTTTGAAAATCAAGTCATGAGAATTTCCTTTAGAAATTTTATCTAAAGATTCTACTGTGATTCTTAACCAAGTTAAAATCTCTCAACTCAGACCTGTGTTCTTTCAAAGTTTAATACCTACTTGTCTCTAACTATGTCCAATTGTCTACACTACTAAGAAAAATTTAGATAACTCTACAAGAGTAATTATATCAGTTGGAAATTTCTCAACATGCTTCAATATTTCTGTACATTGTAACAGGTCAAGGAATAATCTTCTATCTTTGTTACTCATCCCCAGCAAAAACTATGCACAAGAAGATTTGCCTATAAAAAATATGCCAGATATGAACTTAATCATAGCTTTGCCACTAACTAGACAGTTGCTTTGGGATATGTTATATAACAACCTTTCTAGCCTGTTTCTATATACAATAGAGATGATATGTACCTTGCAGGATTATGGAAAGGAATAGAGAAAATATATTTAAATTTTATGGAGCCAAATAATGAACCCAAACAAACAGCAAAAGTGCACTTTATTATAGTGGCTGAAAAGTCATTAATTATTTATTGATCTTTTATTTGTAATTATATAATTAAGTGCAGTAGGTAACAAATCTTCTAATGAAAGAAAAATAAATGAACATGTCTCACTCCCAGACAACATGTACTGGCATAGGCTACCACAGACATTTCTCTAAAATTTGCAAATAAATCATACCTCAGCCAATGTTCAGTACCTTGTTTCCATTTTTAAAAGTGTGTTATCTTAAAACACAAGACTGGTTGTCAATTTTTTTTTAATCAAAACTCAATTTTTACAAAAGAAGAAAAAAACTTAATAGTTGTTTTTAACAGAGATCTTTTTAAAGGAAGCTAGAATCTAATTCAGGTTAACAGTCCCGAGTCCTAAGAACACAGGTTGGCAGCAGACATAGCTAAACCACTGATTCAGATTGGTGTGGGATGCCACATTACTCAGCAAAGGTGTTATCCAGGAAAAAAGAAAGTGAAACAAAAAGTATAATTTACAGCATAGAAATAATGGAAGACCTGGAAACATTTTTAGTTAGAAAGTGGCAGTTAGAAATTCCTCCACTGGGAGCATGCTAAACCATCATGAGAGTTGTGGTTCAAATATGAGGCAATAGGACTTTTAAGCAAGAGGTAAAGTAAAAGAAAAGAGAATCTACTTGATCTTGCCAGGACTGGGCCAGTAAAGAAGGAAATAGAACACTGATGCACTGCTTAGGCTAGTTAACAATATTTACTTGGTCATTAATAATGAACATGCCATTCACAAATTGTCCACTTTTTAGGTTAACCAAGTGGACAAAGCATGAAAGTACCTACTAGAGTAGAAGATCATAATCTAAATGATAATGATTTTTTATCATTTTATTATTTTATAGTTTATTGTCAAGTTGGTTTCCATATAACACCCAGTGCCCATCCCAACAAGCGCTCTCCTCCATGTCCGTCACCCCCCCTTCCCCTCTCCCCCATCCCTCATCAGCTCTCAGTTTGTTCTCAGTATTTAAGAGTCTCTTATGGTTTGCTTCCCTCCCTCTCCCCAACTATTTTTCCCCTTCCCCTCCCCCATAGTCCTCTGTTAAGTTTCTCCTGTTCCCCATATGACTGAAAACATATGGTATCTGTCCTCTGCCTGACTTATTTCACTTAGCATAACACCCTCGAGTTCCATCCATGTTGCTACAAATGGCCAGATTTCATTCCTTCTCAGTGCAAAGTAGTATTCCATTGTACAGATAAACCACGTCTTCTTGATCCATTCATCAGTTGATGGACATTTAGGCTTTTTCCAAAAGTGCTGCTATGAACATTGGGGTACATGTGCCCCTATGCATCAGCACTCCTGTATCTCTCGGGTAAATTCCTAGCAGTGCCATTGCTGGGTCATAGGGGAGTTCTATTGTTAATTTTTTGAGGAACCTCCACACTGTTTTCCAGAGGGGCTGCACCAGCTTACATTCCCACCAACAGTGTAGGAGGGGGCCTTGAGTGGTAATAATTTTCAAGCTAAAATACTGAAATTCTAGCTGTTAGAAATGCAGATGGAAAGAGAGAAGGGAGGGAAAACAGAAATGAGGGCGGGTACACTGTGCTTACATCCTTCCACAGAGCAAGAGTATCAAGACACGGACCACACAGCTGATGAAACAATAAGAAGTATGTGATTTAAAGTTAACAAAAGTAACCAATATAAGAGCTAAAAATAAGTGATCCTTGAAACACTGAGCAGAAGTGAGGGAGAGTGAAGATGTCATATAAGTGACCTACAGTTTTATTTTGTTTACTGTGGAGGAATCAACACACAAGTTCAAAAAATTGAAGTATTTTTCAGTATTTTCAGTTCAGGAAGAAATCACTAGAAACTTAGAACAGTAGAGGGTTGTTTCTGTTTTAGTGTTGACTGTAGGGTTGGGAATGGAGATGAGGAGTGACAAGGAAACTAATTTATGGCCCTAAGGTTTCTGAGTTATTTGATTTTCACAGGATGTACACCTTTATTTTTAAAAATTCAGAGAATATGTAATTAAAATCACAGATGCATTTCCAACTTAACAAAAAAACTCTTCTGAGGTAAAGGTAAGGTTTTAAACTATAATTTTTATCAGAAATGGACTCTTCATTAATGGTTTCAAAAGACTTCTCATTGGCTAGAGCTTAATTTATTCTTAAATGCTACAAGGAATACACTTCTAGACTGGCTTTGTAAAGAAAGAAAGAATAACAATACTCATCATCACAGTCCTTTCAAGGGCATCTGCCCCTTCAAAGAGGGAGGCTTTCGGCCAATCTACTCCCACTTAAGCCTTAAAAAGTAACAATGCCAGAGAATTTGAGCAGTACATAAAAGATAACAAAATTGAGATGAATGATTAAATGTATACAAAGTATAGCCCACAGCTGTGAAGTTATCTCTTTACTGGTTTTGTTTTTTCCCTTCCCCTTCTCTTTCCTTCCTTTCTTCCTTCTTTCCTTTCTTCCTTCCATCCATAGGCTCCATGACCAGGGCAGAACCCAATGCAGGGCTTGAACTCATGACCCTGAGCTCAAGACCTGAGCCCAAGACCTAAGCTTAATTGACTGAGCCACACAGGAATCCCTCTTTAACTGTTTTCTGATTGTTGTTTTTTTTAAACAATTTTCTTTCATGAAGAATGTTCAGCTTCCAAGAAGTGGGTTCACAGGTCAAAAATATTTTTGTGACAGATTATAAAGGAAAAAGAGAAAGTAAATCCACATGTAGGAATATGGCTTTGAATGAAATTTGATCCCAAGCAAAACCATTATATCTAACCTACAATGCTACCACAAAATATTATTAAATAGAAAAACCTTACCTTTATGTGCTACATGACGCAAACAATCTAACACTATGAAGGTAATATTAAGGTTTGGAAAATCTGAAAATTTCCCATCAAATATATTTTTTAATGTTTTAACTAAAAAGAGATTTTGGTTTCTGATAGTGATATATCAAAATCTCTCTCTCTCCTTATTCAGAATCTGCTAGACATGCAAATACAAACTTCTCAATGCAGAATTTTCAAAGCTGAGTTTTCTGTGTCCTTAACATGACAAACACTTTGTTTAGAAGAGTCTTGAGTAGTAAGAAAGGCACCAGGCTGGAAATTAGAAGGTTCTTCACCCCTGTCAATCACAAGTTGTGTGAACTTACATACATCACTTGACGTTTCTAACCTGTAGTTCCAACTCCTGAAAATGAGCTTAGCATCTGTTTTTTCCTACTTCCCGAAATTCTTTCCAAAATGAAACAATGTTTGTCTAAGTGCTTTGAAAACAATACAATGCTATGTAAACAGTGTAAGTGTTGTTATGATTTCTGAGAGCTTACTTAGCTTATGTATGCTTTTTTCACATTAGATGAGGAACAGACCATTTAAAAGAGAATATAAAGTATAAAGAAATAATTACCCAGAGGTCTTTGCCTCCTGTTCATTAAAATAGGTATTTGAGAAATCCATTACAAAAAATTCAACACTAGTAAATCCTAGGTTATCTTCACTGTAGTATTAAAGCATCAACTTTTCATCACACAAAGAGAAAACAAAAAAACTAGTGTGTATTCCTAGAGGCTATACTATTCCTATCCTCTCCTGACAGGTGTGAGGGAACAAAGTGCTGTGAAAATTAGTCTATCTGAGAAGTAGTGATACATGAGACACTGACTCACTCCAAATTTCTCTGATACATGGACAGTCAAAATCAGACCATCGAAATTGTTTCTTGTATATTATTAGATTCTGTGCTGGGATATGTAAATTTTAACATAAACAAGGCTTAAAGCAGAATGTTGTTGCCTAGGTTAGTGGAATGGGAAATCTACTTAGAAACTAGTCAAATTATAACTCCCATTTCTTTTCTTTGCATAAAAATTTAAACATGCAAATATAACTTATCAACATTCAAATTTATTCAGTGTTTTCACTGACCTCTGAACAAAGATCTTTAGTGATGACTCCCTCTCAATATATATGTTCTTTTGTCAAGTATTTTGGTTTTAACTTTTTGTCTTAATTTATACAACTTAATTGTTATTGTCTTACACAGTCAAAGCTTATTTAGCATTATTGATGTTTTCTTTTATTGCCAATCCTTCTTAGTATTCAGAACTTTCACCTGGGGTCATTTTCCTTCTGCCTGAAGCAAACCTAACAGAACTCTCTGCATTTGTTTTTTTTGGGGGGGTTACCTTACTTTTGAAATGTATTTTCACTGCGAATGGAATTCTAGATGATCGTTTACTTCCTTACTCATTGTAATGACCACTTCAGTCTTCTGCTCCTGTTGTTGCTGATGGGAAGGAAGCCAGTTCTAAGTCTAATTGAGCTACAGTATTTTAAAGGTAGTAATCTGGGTTTGTTTTTTCTCTCCGGTTGCTTTTAAACTTTTAGTTTTTGGCATTCTTCAGATTCACCAAAGTGGATCTGGGTGTGGATTTTCTTGATTTCTCTCATATTTACCATGTTTGGGGTAACAAAGCTTTTTTAAATCTATGGTTTGATATCTTTCATAAATTCTGAAAATTTTTCATCCATTATCTTTTCAAACAATGCATCTTTCCTCTTTTCCCTCTCCTCTCCTTCTGAAGCACCAATCAAATGTATGTTGGACAAGTCCAGTCCATCCTCCATTCCCCTTTTCCTACAATGTACTCCCCGTTTGTGTGAGCGCCCCTCCCCTCTTTTCACCCTCCATACCGCTTAAGTTCCTGTTCATACTTTGTGCTGCAGTCTGGATAACTTCTGTAAATCTTTTTCCAGTCCTATAATTTCTACCTTCACATGGGTCTCCTATGCTATTGAATACGTCTTCTTTTCTAGAGGTTCATTTTTGAAATTGCCTTTTGCTTTTTATTCATATTTCGATTCCCATCTTTTATTTCTTCCAATATATCAGATACAATTCCAATACCTGAAGTGGACAATTTGATTCTTCAGTCTCTTTCTTTTTCTCATTCATAGTGTCCTTTTTCCTTGCATGCAGTGTGATTTTTTTGCATAACCTTACAGTTCTTAAAACTCTTTATTGACTCTGAGATCTGTTGAGAACTCATTTAAAATTGGAATTTCTTCAGAGAGGATATGTATTTGTTTCTGCCAGGTGACTGCAGGCTCTACCAAACACAAACTCTAGTTTTAAGGTATTCTTAATTTTTTTCCCACTCAAACAGTGGGAATTGAGGGCTGCAAACCAACTGAGAATGAGTTATAACTATGCATTCTCAGAGATAATTTTTGCCTATTTATCTTTGGGTTCAGTTTCAAGACAGATAATTTTGCTTTCAGTTTCCTGGAGTTTTGAGTTAGCAGACTTATTTCTAGTTGACTTTTATACTGGGCATGTAGCCACTTGAAGTCCCATATTTGTACAAGGGAGTCTTGAATATTGATCCTCCATCATGGGTGGTCTTACATCCTCACTTCGTTTCTTTCATGACCACCAGGCTAGGCTAAGTTAAATGCCATTTCACTCAGCTTCAGAAAATGCCCAAGGTAAAAGCCAGCTTTACAACTATGTTCACTTTTCTAGGTTTTCACCTTCTTAAACACACATTACACAAAAATGGCATACGGAACTCCTATACATAAAACAGATGATACAGATTCAATTCTAATAATGACATATCATTGCTTCAATTGTGGCAATAATTTTACAATATATACAAATACTGATTCATTACATTGTACACCTGAAACTAATATAATATTATGTCAATCGTATGCCATTGAGAAAAAGATTTGTCTTATTTTGTTTTCTGTACTATTTCTAGGATCCAGAAAATTCTTGTTACATGATGGACTCTCCATATATACTTGATAAATAATCAATTAATTAATAGTGAGCCAACTCTGCTTCGTGGCTATTGCCCACCTAATGTCTTTCTTCCTTAATATCTAAGTCCTTATTTGGAAGGGGAGTCTGGGGACAGAAATGTACTCACTAAAAGTACTCAGCTCCCCAGTCATCTTTGTACCAAGTGAAAGTCTGTCAAGAGTTAGGTAAGCTACTTATGGTATTCCTGCCTTGGCATCCCTGTTGTTTGGCTAAGCAGGCTGCAGGGACCTTACACTGACACTTGTCCTCGTATGCCAGCACATAGAGAACAGAGTCACGGGCAAATGCCATTTCCTGATGCAACTTCCCAACAGCTTTGTGATCATTCTTTCCAACCTTTCAGTGCCTGTTTGCCTTGTGCTCCCTTTGACTAAGACAGAAGACACCTTATGGGTCTTGTTAAAACCCCACTCTTCTGTTGGGGCGCCTGGGTGGCTTAGTCGGTTAAGCGTCCGACTTTCCGACTTTCGCGTAGGTCATGATCTCTCGGTTTGTGGGTTCGAGCCCCGCGTCGGGCTCTGTGCTGACTGCCAGCTCAGAGCCTGGAGCCTGTTTCAGTCTGTCACTCCCTCTCTCTCTGACCCTCCCCTGCTCACGCTGTCTCTCTCTCCTAGAAATAAAATTAAAAACATTAAAAAAAAAAAAAAACCCACTCTTCTGGTCTGAATTGACCAATCTGGCTCTGGCCTGGGAACCCTTAAGCACTCCAACCATAGACACTTTCAATAAAGGCAGTGACCCATGTCCTGGCCCTCTCTCTCATCCACACTCTGCTGTGACCTGCTGTTTGGTTGCCGGAGGTATGCTAGGTATTTCTTCCAGGCCCTGTAAGTAATAAACTTCTCTATTTCAATTTCTCTTATGATATGTTGGTAAAACATGATTTGCCATCTGGCACCCTGTGCTCCACTTAACAAATGTTAATTAACAAAGTCATAACAAAACCAAGTAAAACTGTTATAGCAGAGTTATAAATGGAAGTTACACAGTGGTGCTTCCAGGAGAACTTTTTTAAAGACATCAACTCATCAGTATATGTTTTACCATTTGCTCTTCTCTCTTCCTGCAGGCAAGGCCTGGAGATGAAGCAGCCAGCCATTTTGTGTTTATAAGGCAATAAACATAACAGCAGAACACTTGGTGAGAAGAATATTAGCATAAAAACAAGGAGAGTTTGGGTCTCAGATACTATTGTTTAGCCACCAAATCACCCTGGACTACTCATCTTAGGACCTCTTGTTTTGTGAGACACCATCTCACACTTAGAGAAGGATAAACAGAAACTTTCACATAGAATCAAAAGACCTAAATTATTATACCCCTAACAACAGCAAGATAACTTAAAACATAGTGAGAGAAACACCAAATAAATCTTTTTTTTTTTTTTTACAAATAGTTTATTGTCAAATTAGTTTCCACATAACACCCAGTGCTCATCCCCACATGTGTCCTCCTCCATGCCCACCCCCCCTCCCCCCCACATCCATCAGTCCTCAGTTTTTGTCAGCATTCAAGAGTCTCTCATGGTTTGCCTCTCTCCCTTTCCCCCACCATTTCCGCCCTTCTTCTCCCCCTTGGTCCTCTGTTAAGTTCCTCCTAATCCTCCTACACATGCAAACATATGATATTTGTCCTTCTCTGCCTGACTTATTTCGCTCAGCATAACACCCTCAANACACCAAATAAATCTTAAGATTGTATTTCTATTTCATCTCTACCATGTAGTGACTAAAGTACATATTATATAGAAATTAAATTTATACAGAACTTCAGAAAATTAAGTCTTCTTTGACTTTTCTCTAAGATTGTTTTCATAAAATTGTATCATTTTCTTAAATAGATGATGTACATAGATGGGCAAAACTCAAGAGGTAGAGAAGACCTCACAGTGAAAAGAAATTCCTCCTGCTTCCCCGATCCCTCTTCAGAATGGTCACCAGTCTCCTGAGCGTGCTTCTCCAGAGGTAATGCTTGACTTTACAAACATGTATATGAAAGAGTTTCAAGATGAGACTAGCAAATGTGCCAGTGCTACTGAAAGAGTGAAGAAGCTAATGATAGCAAAGTGCTCATTAGCTTTGGAGATATGAAAGCCACTGGTGCCCCCGACAAGAAGTGCTTCAAGAGAGTGTTGAAAGCAGACAGCAGATCAGAGAGTGCTGGAAAAAGGACACAGCAGGCTTCCTAAACTGCTTGGATCGAGTAATTAATTGAAAACTTACATTTACTAAATATATTTCAATTATATTTTTAATGGCAACATATCATTATGAAATTAAATAATTAGTCATTCATTTTCAGAAAGTTCATCAAGCCTTTCCACACAGGGCAAATCAAGAAATTACTCTTAGGATGTCAATGAGCTTGTGAGAAAAGTAATTAACACTCAAGGTATGAAAAAATTAAAACAGACATTTCTTCTTTAAACAGTAATAATTAATATATTCATAAGTATATTGAGACTATTAAATAGTAGTACTCACTAGGCCTTCTTCACTGGACTTTTTTGTTTCTTATTCCATATGTTCTTTTATTATACATTTCACTCCTGTGGTTTCAACTACCTTTTCTCTAAAACCATCGAAGTTACACCTCCAATCTGTCTTGGTAGGGGACATTAAAGAATGGTTTGGTAGGGGAGTGCCTGGGTGGTTCAGTTGGTTGATTTTGGTTCAGGTCATGATCCCACACTTTGTGAGTTCGAGCCCCAAGTCAGGCTCTGAACTGACGGCATGGAGTCTGCTTAATATTCTCTTTTTCCCTCTCTCTGCCTCTCCCCACTCATGCTCTTTCTCTCTAAGTAAATAAACATTAAAAAATGAATTGTTTCATAGACAATTCTATTTTGTCCTTATTTATATGCCTGTATATTCAATATGTTTACAACTGAACATGTTTCCCCATTTAACCTAACCTAGTATCTCATCCCTATTCCATAGCTTCATGAGTTACACCGCCATCCATTCAGTTGCCCAAGTCAGAAACCTGGAAGCTAGGTTTGACTCTTCCTTTCCTTTGCCCCACTTATCCAAAAGCAATTACCAAAATGTGTAAGCTCCACTTCCCTAATAACTCTCAAATCAGTCTTCTGTAAATATAGAGGACACTATCTTCACTGATAATTAGACTAAGGCCTTCATTTCTGAACTGGGTAACTAAAATCACTTCCATTATTGGACTTTTAAAATCATTCTTTGGGCGCCTCGGTGGTGGGTAAGAGACTGACTCTTGATTTTAACTCAGGTCATGATCTCACCATTAGTGAGATGGAGTCCTTCATCAGGCTCTGCACTGACAAGGTGGAGCCTGTTTGGGATTCTTTCCCTCTCTTGCTCTGTTCCTCCCCTACTCACATGCTCTCTCTCTCAAAATAAATAACTAAGCATTTTTAGAAAATAAAACAAAATAATTTTTAATACTGACAGCTGAATGATTTTTTTCTAGGACAAATCTAATCATGTGCTTGCATTCTCTAAAGACTTCATTACTGCACAGTCACATGGCAGCCCAGCCCCTCCACTCTCCAGCACTTCCACACGAGTTTGTTTGCCACTGTTTCCCACTTGGACACACAGCCACTATCCCATTCATCCTCATTTTACCATTTGCCTGGCTACCTTCAATTCTTACTGCACTATTGGTTAGATATTTCAAATGTCATCGCTGGAAGTACGAATACGTTTTTAGGGAAAATGTATGGATTTGACAGCATAAAGCACATGGGAAGACCTCTGTAAATACAAAAACACTCTGAAAATATATTTGATCATTTTCACCAAGAGCTTTGATAAGAGTATTAAGTCAGAATTGCCTGGAGTTAAATATTGCAAAAAGGTTCCTTTAAAAACAGAGTCTTCTTTGGGCCGTAGGTCCTGTCTTTCATAGCATGACTAATGTAAACAACCAACAGTTCAAATGACCTTAGCTCATGAAGACAGGAGTCTGTGTGAACCTCAGACATGACACTAGTTGAACCCTGTCCTCACTAAAGGCCTGATCTCAGTTCCAGGATGCTGGAAGTGGAAAGCGTTTTCAAAACTAAGTGGATTGCAAAAGGATTCTGTGGCAATTCAGCCATGAAAATATTTCTTAGAGCTTCAGGGAATCCTAACACTTCCTCAACAAAATCTTTATAGATCTGTCAGCAGTTCAGACTTGTAAAACTTCCTCTCTGCTGGCGAGGATGTGGAGAAACGGGCACCCTCCTACACTGTTGGTGGGAATGTAACTGGTGCAGCCCCTCTGGAACAGTGTGAAAGTTCCTCAAAAAATCAACACTAGAACTCCCCTAAGACTCAGCAATAGCACTGCTAGGAATTTACCCAAGGGATACAGGAGTGCTGATGCACAAGGGCACATGTACCCCAATGTTCACAGCAGCACTCTCAACAATAGCCAAATCCTGGAAAGAGTCTAAATGTCTGTCAACTGATGAATGGATCAAGAAGACGTGGTTTGTCTATACCATGGAATACTACATGGCAATGAGAAAGAATGAAATCTGGCCATGTGTAGCAACATGGATGGACCTTACGGGTGTTATGCTGAGCGAAATAAGTCAGGCAGAGAAAGACAGATACCATATATTTTCACTCATATATGGAAAAGGAGAAACTTAGCAGAGGACCATAGGGGAGGGGAAGGGGCAAAAAAAATAGCTGAGAGGGAGGGAGGCAAACCCTAAGAGAATTAAATACTGAGAACAAACTGAGGGTTGATGGGGGGTGGAGTAGAGAAGGGAAAATGAGTGGGCACTTGTTGGGATGAGCACTGGGTGTTATAGGGAAACCACCTTGACAATAAACTATAATAAGAAGTAAAACTAAAAATAATAAAAGAGAGACAGTAAATAGCAAACAAAAAACCTTTCCTCTCAGTTTGAGGCAGTGGTGGGGTTGGGGGCATATTAAAAGTACAAACAATGTGTATCATTTTGCACTCACCCTTTGTATCATTAACTCCCCACCCCTACCCTAGATCGCATTTATACACTGTCTCCTAATTCTGTTTAGAGGTTTGTAAGATGACTATTTGGAACAGAAGAACCAAGCAGATTTGGGCCATGGCCATGCAAAGTTTATTCAGAAAAGACCAGAAGAAGCAGTTTAAACATTTGCAGAAGTGGATTCCTTGTTGCCTTAAGATATGGACTGTAGGTATTTATTCCTTAATACAAAATATGATTTCTTTAAAATTATTTTGTGGTTATTTCAGAAACTAAATATATTTTGGTTTATTTATATGTTAATCAAAGGAAGAATTAAATTATAATTATAGAAATATGATCTCTATATAATTATAGAAATATGACCTTTTGATATTTGTATCAAAAGTATAAAAAGTAAATTCAGCCATAATATTTCTGTATTCATTTTAAGAACAAAATGAAAATAAATGTAGGTTGCTCTAAAAGATAAAGCCATATCATTGCAGCATAAAATCCTAAAATTTGCCTCTTGTTTGACGCTTATTGCTCTTCCCCAAAGGAACGTGTTTTATCTGTTCCATAACTCTGAGGATCTTAAACAAATCTAGTTTTGAATGTGAGAAATCACTGGTTTTAAGAAAATACTTCATGTACATGACCTTAACTAAGCATAGTCATGCTGCTCAACATGAATCGAAGTCCAGTGAACAAAAAGGTGAAATTATATCAGGTGTAATTAATGTTTGGGTAATAATGTGTAATTATTAATTAAATAAACTGGCATTAGAAATGAGAACTCATTGTTCCATAGGCCTGGAAGTGAACTAGTGACATTTCTTGAGGTCACTTACCCAAAAAGTTATATTGTCCCATTGGAATAAAATAAAATAAAATAAATAAAATAAAAATCTACTTAAAACATGTATTAATTTAAACAGAATTTTGAACACATTAATTGGCATCATTTTTTTTTCACCTTGACATTTTATCAAACCATTTTACTTAAACATGTATTTTTTGTATCCTTCCTTACTGATTACCAAGTCAATTTTTTGAGGCATCTAACCAAGTTGCCCAGAATATATGTTTTCATTTTCATCTAAGTTGTTAGAAAGAAAGCCATTTTGGAGTTTGTATGTATTGCCAGCACTGGAAATTCTGTCTCAGGCTAAACTTGTCTTCTGCATAACATCAAGACTTAAAAGAAATTGGTTCTGTAAGTTTTTATTCATAATTTCCACAAGGCTACTATGTTCAGTGACATGAAACATACATGAGGGACATACGTGTGACACTATATGCAGGAATAATAGCTGTTTCTGTCAACATTTTTGCTTCTATTTTTACTGGTTTGACCAGATAATGCCTGCGAATTGAGCATCATTTGAGATTATTTCATAATAGTGTATTTTTCTTTGATAGTTCTTCATTTTTTCAAGGAAAATAATTGAAGCAATGCCTATAATGAAAAACTTCACAAATGCTTGAATACAGTACAAGCATTTTCTGGATGATGATGCTGCCAAAACATTTATATCTGAACATATAAGTAATTTACTATATAATGAAAATTGTTACAGATATGGATTCCCTGACAATATAGAAATTTGTATTTTCACATTTGGTCAAAACAGTGTTGGATATTTAAATGGGCTGCTGTATTTCTACCAAACTGAATTCTAAACAGCCTTCAGATCCAGTTCTAGTCTACTTTCCTTGTAAACATTCCCCATCCAGCTCACAGTGATCTCTCCCTTCTGAGAATTTCTACACTATTTGCTGCCTCTATTAGTGACTTATAATTTAGTTGTACTCTTCTATATTGGTTTCAATTCTTCATAGCAGTTTAATTTCTCCACTTTGTTGATTTTAGACTATCTTATACTTCTATCTTACCCTCTATGCTACTTACCATATTATTTTCTATAGTATAATTACTCAGTAAGTGCTCACTGATTGTGAAGTATATTTAGTCAGTTTTACAAATAAATGTCTTCTAATTGGCCTGTATACCATCTCCAAATGACTGTACAGATTAATCAAGGCCATCCACATCTATTTTACTGAAAATCAGAAGAGGCTATAATGAAATCAATAGAATACTTACTCAGACATGAATAAGCTTTTGTATTTCTAGGGCCGTACAATTGGCAGAATAAAGTATCAAAGAGTATCTAATTTCTAGCATTGAATGAAAAATAATAGCAATCTCTCTTGTTCCAATTAAAAGGAAGGACTTTTTTGAAATATATAAATGGGAAACATGGGAAACTTCATTGGCTGAAATCAAATTTATTGTGTCATCCTTTCTTCAATTTTTTCTGCAGCATGATTGTTAAATATTTTTCTCTATATATTTTAATTGTTGACACAATAGTGGATTATTGCAAAAAATATTAGATGACAACAATGGCATTACTAACAGTTCTTCTGCATCACTACAAGACTAGAAATTATACTCATTTTTTCATTGATTTTACTTTTATTGATTTATCATTTACTACACATATATCATATATTGCATACTGACTAATGTTACTAAACGTGACATGGCAAGGTGTATATACAGTTAGTAGAATAGAAATGCAGGCGAGAGAAAGATTTTAAATGAGGTAGTCTGCTTTTGCTCCCCTGCTTTGGGCTGGAATGCCCACAGCCTCAGTAGGAAATTCATTGTCATCCAACAAAAGAAACCAATTCACACTGCTTAAAATGGATTCCATTATACAAGGATATCTGATAAAAAATTAGGAATCCATTCTCAATGTTGCTGTCAACATCATTATTACTGAGGTATTTATTTGTTTCTTTATAATTTCAGTTGTTAGAAAATTATTTCTTATTCTCAATCACATCTTTATTTTTTGGCTTTCACCCACTGATCCTGATGGTAGTTCTTAAGTTTTTACAGAATCTCCATCTTTATATCTCAGTCTTTCAAATACCTGAAGATTGTTTCTAGTGTTATCATTTTTAAAATTTTTGTTTTTTTAATTATTTTTTTAATTTACATCTACATTAGTTAGCATATAGCGCAACAGTGATTTCAGGAGTAGATTCCTTAATGCCCCTTACCTGTTTAGCCCATCCCCCTCCCACAGCCCCTCCAGTAAACCTGTTTGTTCCCCATATTTAAGAGTCTCCTATGTTTTTGTCCCCCTCCCTGTTTTTATATTATATTTGCTTCCCTTCCCTTATGTTCATCTGTTTTTTATCTTAAAGTTCTCATATGAGTGAAGTCATATGATATTTGTCTTTCTCTGACTAATTTCGCTTAGCATGATACCCTCTATGTAGTATGTACCCTCTATGCAGTTTCATCCATGTAGTTGCAAACGGTAAGATTTCATTCTTTTTGATTGCTGGAAATTACTCTCATTTAAATAATGTCTACAAAGTGTTCAAATCACAGTGGATGATCCATGCCAAGGAATCCCAGAAATACTTCTGATTATTTCAAGAAGGCTGACAATTTCCATAAGCTTTTTTTCCTTCACTGAGAGGATTAGACCACAAAGTCTAAACAGGCTGATCAGTGACATCAAAATGAGCCCTGCTTTAGTCAAGAAGAAAGATAACTTCTACTGGTCCATACTATAAACTACCTCTTACCGGTATACAGTAGATTGGGAATATACCTATTTAGTATTATTAAATATAATATGGTTTGTTTGCTGTTGCCATGTACTTTGATAAAATGGATATACAGGTTAATTTCCCTTTTAGGAGTTACACAAAATTTGCATCCAAACACAAATTTAGGAAATATCATTCTTTAATATTTTTGTTTGATGGCTTTGTCATTTTCTGCAGCCTCTGATAATAATTAATAACAGAAAGATAAACATGTATTTTTTCCAGTTGAATAAAAATTCATTGGATTTCAGCTCTTCATATGTTTATACAAGTATATGTGTGTGTGTTTACAATTTTCTCATTGAAAAAATATGGTAATAATCTTTTATAATTTCCAACAGATTTTTTTTTACTTGACTTGTAATGTATTTTGATCCCTGAAAAAAGGTAAAATGCCATGACATGAATCCAATTCAATATCCCTAAGCAAGCTTTGCACTTAACCCCTAAATATCAGCCCAGATCTTCATCTTTGTTTATGTTCATATCAAGCTGTATCACATAACAATTTCACCAATAAATATAGATGCCTTCCTCTAATGTAGTATGTAATGAAAACTCCATTATCACTAAGACAACCTAATTGCCACAATTACGCTATAAGCTCATATGAGGAACGTATTAATTTTTATAATTCTTACCTGCATTTATCTTTTATGCTAGCAGCGTGCTATGGTTACAGTTTCCACCACACATCCATTTTATCATTATATCCATGGTAAAATACCAAAATCTAATGTATCATAATATTTCCTAAGTTATTAACCTATGGCTATATTTTCTGTAAATAAATGTTATGGAGTTTTATTGTTGGTTTGCTTATTTTTTTGCCTTTAATCACAGAACTTCAGCCAAAAGAGAACAGGCTTTTTTACCTTTGGTAGCTGAAATCTTACTCCCATACTTTAAACCAGATAACTAGGTCTCTATGTGGATTTTATCCTCTCCATCCAAAATTCCATTCTTTTCATCACCCTAAATTCTGAAAAGATTTTACAACTGTGATTGGTTGTTGACAGAGGAAATAATGTTACATCTTTTCTCCATCCCATTTCCTAATTTTTGTCATAACCAATTGTTTTCCTTCACTTTTTAAAAAAAATTGATGTATTTCAAGATAATCATGGTACTCCTGTGACATCCTTAGGCTAAGGGCATTTTTAAAGAAATCCATAAGAAAATTGCTATTTCATGCTGATGCATAGGAGCACATGTACCCCAATGTTCAGAGCAGCACTCTCCACAATAGCTAAAACATGGAAAGAGCCTAAGTGTCCATCAACAGATGAATGGATCAAGAAGATGTGGTTTATCTATACCATGGAATACTACATGGCAATGAGAAACAATGAAATCTGGCCACGTGTAGCAACATGGATGGACCTTGAGGGTGTTATGCTGAGCGAAATAAGTCAGGCAGAGAAGGACAAATATCATATGTTTGCACGTATAGGAGGATTAGGAGGAACTTGACAGAGGAACAAGGGGGAGAAGAAGGGCGGAAATGGTGGGGGAAAGGGAGAGAGGCAAACCATGAGAGACTCTTGAATGCTGACAAAAACTGAGGACTGATGGATGGGGGGGGAGGGAGGATGGGCATGGAGGAGGACACTTGTGGGGATGAGCACTGAGTGTTATGTGGAAACTAATTTGACAATAAACTATTTGTAAAAAAAAAGAGAAAATAAAATTGCTATTTCATAATTGCTAGAATTTCATAAATTTATTTCTACCCATAGAATAAAGAATACCAGTAGATTTTCCTACTGCACTTATAAATATATATATATATATATATATATATACACACACACATACATATGTGTGTGTGTACTGTAATTGATCTTCCCAGAAATAAAAACTTGATAACTAAAGCTTACATAGATGGTTATTAAATGTGTAAGAAAGATTACATATCGGAAATCCAATGTTTGACACATGCATTTTCCTCCACAGTGAAGCTAACATGAAGCTAATAAGTGGGTATTGCTTTCTCCTAATTGATGTTATGCTACTCAAAATAAATGCTAAGTCTCTTATATAGCATTCATAGAGGCCCCAGGGCATGAGAGAAAAAGAATCCTTCAGTACTTTTGTAATAAAGATTTCATATTTTTCCATAAAACTTTATGGACAGCTTAATTATATCAGGATGAACAATTCTTGCATAGTTCTTCTTAATCATGTGTTTCAAAATATACAACAAATCAGAGACTTATCACTACTGCACAACAATGAGGTCATGAGAGAGAATAGTACAAAAATAACTATACAGGCAAGGGGAACAAAAGCAAAAATAAACTATTAGGACCATATCAAAATCAAAATCTTCTGCACACTGTAGGAAACAATGAACAAAGCTAAAAGCCAATCGATGAAAGGAAGAAGATATTTGCAAATGACATATCTGATAAGTGGTTAGTATCCAAAATATATAAAGAACTTGTACAACTCAACGCCTGAAAAACAAATAATCCAATTAAAAATTGGTCGGAAGATGTGAACAGATGGTTCTCCAAAGAAGATATCCATATGGCCAACAGACACATGAAAAGATACTCAACATCACTCATCATCGGGGAAATACAAATCAAAACCACAATATCCCTTCACACCTGTCAGAATGGCTAAAATCAAAAACACAAGAAACAACAAATGTTGGAGAGAAATAGAAACCCTCACACAATGCTGGTGGGAGTACAAACTGGTGCAGCCACTGTGGAAAACAGTATGGAGGTTCCTCAAAAGGTTAAAAATGGAATATTCCACAGTCCAGTAATCACAGTACTGGATATTTACCCCCAAAATACAAAAACACTAATTCAAAGCGGTACATGCACCCCTGTGCTTATAGCAGCATTATTTACAATAGCCAAATTATGGAAGCAGTCTGAATGTCCATTGACTGATGAGTAGATAAAGAAGAGGTGGTATACATACACAATGAAATATTACTCAGCCATCAAAAAGAATGAAATCTTGGCATTTACAACAATATGGATGGAGCTAGAGTGTATAATGCTAAGGGAAACAAGCCAGTCATAGAAAGACAAATACTATATGATTTTACTCGTCTGTGAAATTTAAGAGAAAAAAAACCAAAGGAGCAAAGGGGGAAAAGAGGAGAGAGAGAAAGACTCCTAACTATAGAAAACAAACTGGTGGTTACCAGAGGGGAGGTGGGTGAGGAGATGGGTGAAATAAATGATGGGGATTAAAGACTACACTTAACCATGATGAGCACTGAACAATGTATACAATTGTTGAATCACTGTATTGTACATCTAAAACTAATATAACACTGTATATTAATGATATTGGAATTAAAATAAAAAAATTAATTGAAAAAAATTTTAATGAAAATTCTCCCATCACATCATTAAAAAAATGTTCCTACATGAGGAAATTGGATGTGGGAATAGGGGATATGGAATTAACTGTATTTCCCACTCATTTATTTCTGTCAGCTTAAAGTCACCGAAAGAAATAAAACCCATTAAAAAAATAACTATACGCTCTGTGGTAAAGGATTGAGAATACAAATTATTGCACAGTTTTATGAAGACATTTTTACAAGCCAAGTTTAAGCATTTTTAATTACATTTATTAATTACTTCCTCTTATGGTTATGATTCAGTGTCATAATGCACACAATATCGTTAAAGATTTTCAATCTCTGAATACTGCCCTACACTGTACACTTATTTACAAATGTGAATATGAAACATTTTCACTGATTTGTTAAACTTCCTCCTTTACATTTTTCTTTTGTAACAATCAGAGTCAGTACCAAGTTGATTCATGTGATTATAGTTTGTCCGTACAGAGAATGGACATATATATATACCCACAACTTATTGTTTTGAGTAACAGATTCAATCCAAATGCCTCTTTGTCTTTTGAGAAAGAAAGTTAAGGAATAAAAGAGACTGAGGGCTAGTATCTCCATTTGTAACCTGATATTATGGGCTGGACTGTACCCTAGCCCCAATGTTCATATTTTGAAGTCCTAACCCTCAGTACTTTAGAATGTAAACTTATTTGGAGATAGATTACAGAGGTAATTAAATAAAAATAAAGTCTTAGGGTAAGTTCTAATCCAATATGATTGGTGTCCTCATAAAAGGAGGACATTGGCACATATAGACGGAAGACAACATGAAGATACAGGGAGAAGACGTCCATCTGCAAGCCAAGGAGAAAGGCCTCAGAAGAAACCACCTCTGTAGACATAGTGATGCCAGACTTCCAGCCTCCAGATGGTGAGAAAACACATTTCTGCTGCGTAAGCCACCTGGGCTGTGGTACAGCCCTAGCAAGTGAATACACTTGGTAATGACCTTTTCGCCTTTTGGAGGTGGATCCAATTTTTATGCCTTCTAGTTGGCAATTTTTATAGTTTTAATTTCACTAAATTCAGATTTTCAAAGTAGTGTTATTCTTACCCCTAAGTTATGAAAAGACTTGGAAATATACTTCTTCATATTGAGAAAAGTATATATCTAAAGAAACTTTTTATTCTTATTTAAGGACTCCAACTGGCAACAGAATTCAGATGCAATCAGTAAGTTCTTGGAGAGCATATGTGTAGGTGATGGTGTCTAAAGAGAGGCTTTTCAATGCTGAGTTGGAACTAAAAATTGGATTCTTGCATTTTGATTGTGAAATAGGAGACAGCATATTAATAGAATAATATTGAAATAATTAGGGGAGTTACAACTCCTTTGTGTGAATAGCATAAAAGTATTAATTTATTTCCATGTAGTAAATCTTCCAAATAAGTAAAATTATTTTCACTCCAAGAGCAACAAATGACAGGTCTATTTCTAGATGCATATTTTTTTTGCTTTTACTCCTCAGAGTATTATTTAGTCAAAGTTTGTAATCACTCTGTCTCCAGACAAACCAAAGCCAAATAAATGAAACAAAGTAAAATGTAACACTGTTCAAAAATTTAGTGATAGGTATGGTAGCTTCCATGATCATGTTTCATGCTCTATTTCGCTTTCATGCTCATTTTTTCAAAAATGAGTTTATGAAGTTCTCCAAACATATAGCTCTAGATAAATGGTTCTACACAAAAGTTATGACTGTATAACAATGGATTGTAATTGGTATGTACCAAGTCAACTCCATCTCAAATGCTGTAACTCACTAATGTGGCACTACAACTAATATCTGTGGTTCCCTCTGTTATATAATGAAAATGTCTAAGTCTATCAACCACGTATTATTCAGCTATGTTAGTGCCCCTGGCTAGGGAAGGTCTCCTCCACCCGCATCTGATCCCCGAGCTCTCAATTGAGATCGAAGTTTATCTCTGTGTCCAGGGACTCCAGGCAACATTTAGAACTGGAATGAGGATCTAAGCTAAAAACAAGGGAATTGAGAGAATATTGCCATAATGAACAGTGAGTATCTCAGCCTCCTTGCTCAGACCTGTTCCCAGAATAGCTGTAACACAACTGGATATGTGTGTGTGTGTGTGTGTGTGTGTGTGTGTGTGTGTGTGTGTGTGTAGAAACTGAACCTCAGAGATGAGATAGTCCCCCAAGGTTGACAAGCTTCTTGACAACCCTGCAATGAAGGCTGCCAATCAACAAACCCCACCTCCATTCACAGATCTCCCAAAGACCTCACTCTTAAATATGAATGGACAGCCAAGGAACCATCAAACAGACACTTGAGAAAAGACTTTAGCTTAAGGGAGAAGAGCCAAAACAAAAAGGGAAAAAAAATAGTCCTGAAGGAGATAATAGCAATGAATAAAGAAATAACAGTGATGAATACAGAAGAAGAACATTTCAAGAAGAGAGAAGCCTATTGTCATCTCACTGGAGAAATGAGAAGGTATCATTCCCATAAAACTAGAACAGGGATGAATGAAAAAGAAACAGGTAAGAAAGAGCAATCATTTTGTAAAATATGGCAAACAAAATAAATATTTCAATAGAAAGATTAAAATGTAAGATCTCCCTCCCAAAAATAAATGTTAAAAGTTTTAAAAAAAATTTAGAGTTCATAAATGTATAAAGACGTGTTGGAGTTTTAAAAAAAATAACAGGGACACCTGGGTGGCTCAGCAGTTGAGCATCTGACTGTGGCTCAGATCATGCATGATCTAAGGGTTCATGAGTATGAGCCCCATATCGGACTCGCTGCTGTCAATTCAGAGCCTGATTCAAATCCTCTGTCCCTCTCTCTCTCTCTGCCCCTCCCCCACTTGCATGCACACGCACTATTTCTCTCTCTCTCAAAAATAAATATTTTTAAAAACCCAAGTGTACAGAAAATTAATCAAATGAATAGTTGGCACTATTACTTCAGGAGTAAGAATATTGTAAGAGAACGAAAGTGTGATCACAGTACAGGGCTAAGTTATTAACGAGCAATGTTTGCTGTCATAAAAAGGTAAACATTATAATTAAAAATATGACGTAATTATTTAGGAAAACAGAGATGAAAGAAATGAGGATAAGATCCAGTAAATGTTCAATCCTCAATTACCAGAAAGGAAGTCAATGATTCAGATATGTAAATATCTGAGGCAATTTCCATTCAGTAGTAGGGAGTGGAAATTTTATTTCTAAGCTATGTGTATACATTACTTTGATTAGTGTAAAAATAAATTCTATATTGTAAAAAATAAATAAATAAAAATCAATTCTATGAACAACATTTCATATGGAATCAGTGTTAACAGAAAGTAAAATTGCATTGTTCAAGGTAGTTAGAGCTTGAGAAGGTAGGTCTTGGAAAGAAATGATTGAAAAACAGAAATTTCTTTCCACCTTTGCTAAGACTGTTATTAATATGTCTCAGACCTAGACTGGCCACCTCACGTACTTCCCAGTGACATTAGGCAAGTTGCTTTACCTCCAGGTACCTCAGTTTGCCTCTGTGAAATGGAGGCAATGACAAAGCTCATCTTCCGAGATTGGCATAAGGATTCTTACATGGTGCTGGCACTCAGTAAGCATCCAAAGAGTGACCCAACAAGTAGATCCCTAGGTTGCTGGGGCTGGGTAAGACATCAGCTGATGCTGAACTAACCAGGTCTCTGATTTGGACCCAAAAAGAGGCTGACAACATATATGCCTACAGGGTCGTGTGAAGGCCTCGCTGGATTAAGAGGGACGGATGTTGGAGTGAAGGCGACCTCTGTGTGAATGACAGTGCCTGTGAAAACAAGCACCATCTGAAAGGAACAGAAATTACTCAGCTACATCCCATGCAGAAATATAAGCCATCTGTACCAGATTAACCTAATTTTTAGATCACTTGATTTTCAAATTATCTGATTTTTAAGTCATAACAAATTTTAAAAACATTATGCAAGCCAAAGAAAGCCCATCATCAACCATGCTCCCAGTTCCCCAGTTAGTAGTATCTGAGGAAATATAATATCAAGCAGAGATTATCTCCACAATCTCGCTCTGTATGGCACTTAGTAAAAACACCGCCCAGGTCATTCTTTATTACTGTCTGTGAGAAGGGCTATAATATAGTCTCTTATTTACTGATGCATGAAAATAGCTCTGTTTGAAGCTGACGGTATGACAGAAGGGGACAGAGAGTAATTTAAAACATTTTAAAGCACAAATATTCTTTAATATTCCAAGCACTACTGAATGCCTATTAATAACTGAAGAGTTCATTGATAATTTTGCTCCTTGGTATACTCTTTCCCAGTAATTCTGACATTTACTAAAAAGCAAGGCTTTAGCTTCTGTAATCATAGATAAGCTTTTAAATCCTCTAGTAAGGTCATTTTAATATGCTTTTGAAATGTTTCAGCTAGTTTTTGAAAATACTTAAAGTCACAGGCAATATGTATAACATTAGTAAATAAAGTAAAATAGTAGAGAGGAAAATCATTTTCCTTTGACCTTGTAAGTTTAACATAGAAAAAGTAAGAAAACTAGACACCTATCTAAAAGCAATAAATTACCACTTCTCTGTCCACCATCTTAAATAAAGACACTAAAATAATCAAAATGTATTTGAGCTGAATTATAATGACTACACTTTAGGAAACAGCTATGTCTGTGACTAGAAAAACATAAAAAATTTCTTACCCTTCCAAGTAAACCCTGGGCATAATGTCAGTGCAGACAAATATTGATCAGTGATAGTTAAAGATGAAATGAAAGTGAATACCCATTTCAAAAATTCTTAAATGTGTAAATTAGTATGCAACATGTTGTAGAGACATGAAAAAAATCTTGGAAATCTTAAAATAACCTAAAATCACAAGATATCCAAACATTAACTGAGAACTGCTCTATAAAATTCTATGTGCAATCATTAAAATCTGTCTCGTAGCATTTTTAAAAAAAGATATCATCACCAAATATGACCACTTGTTTCTATTCTACCCCATGTATATTCCATTAACATTGACTTTTTAGGTTGGCACAGCCTGCAGACCCATTCTGGCCCTACCCATTTGCTTACTATTGACTAAGAGCCACTTTTCTTTCATACAAACACAGCAGAATGGAGTACTTATGGCAGGCCATATGACCCACAAGGCCTAAAATATTTACTACCTGGTCCTTTACAGCAAAAAANAAAAAAAAAAAAAAAAAAAAAAAAAGCCAATTCTCATTTTAAAAACATATATTAGATCAAAATTTATTATTCAGTTTGTCCCTCTCAATATGTATACTCGTAAAGAACAGAAACACTTTTACATCTTTCATATTAATCCATAGTATTAACTACTGTAACAATAATCTCTTTTTATGACAAAACAATGAAACATCTAGGTAAATGAGAAATGAGGACTGTCATCTGTCTATGACAAATATTTTTAAAAATGTGCTCCATATGAAATATTATAATGATCTGGGGAAGTGTGATCTGTATCTGTGGGTGTCAAGTTTTTTCTACTGTAGATTTATTTTTTCTTAAGTAAAATCTTACTATGGAATTCACTTACAGAACAGATTCTTATCTGTTACAGAAAATTTCCACCATGACTTGGCAGGGAAAAAAAAAAAACAACAATTCCAGAGAGTCCTTGAGTATTAAAGAACACGGTTTGCAATGGTCTAGAAGAATTGCAGTTATTATGGGCATATACAACTGGATCATAACTAGAGAAAAAGAATCAATGACTTTTATTTCATTCATTTCACTATAACAAGCCTTTACAGCAGAGACTGTCATATAGAGAGACAGTATATTCTAAAGGACATTGTCATGGAACTCAACGCATCCGCCACTAACTAGGACATTACTATGAAGGCTACTTAGACCAAAATCATTTCTATCTACATCAGACCTATAAACTAATAGGCCCCAACATTTTGCCACTTAACCAGACTGTATTTATTGATGGCAGTACACACTAGTCATCATTGGAGAAGATACCCATATTTGGTTTAATGTCTGAAGTGAACTTAATGAGCTAAAATAGTCACAGAAATGCTCAAGACTTGAAGAGTAGTAAACTACTGACTGATCATCACAAAAGCAATCTTCCTATAAGTTGACTCCTGAGAGAAACCACAAAAATGATTATTTTAAAAAGCTTGTTTATTTTTGATAGATTGAGAGAGAGAGCATGCACACACAAGCTGGGGGCAGAGAGAAAGAGAGAGAGAAAGAATCTGAAGCAGTGTGGAGCACCCTGATGTGGTGCTCAAACCTACAAACCATAAGATCATGACCTGAGTCAAAATCAAGAGTGGAACATTTAATTGACTGAGCTATCAGGCACCTACAAAAATAATTATTTAGGAAAATTCTTTTTATCATTCCTTACTTAAATTAAAATTGTATTTCTCCTGTGCCTCAGTTATACTCAGTGCTAACCTAAATGCACCAAGTGTTATGTGATTAGGATGCATGCGTCTGTCCTGTATTTTTCCTGAAATATTTGAATGAAGGAGCTCTCAATCTGTAAAGGGAAAATATATTTTTGTGTTAAATAGAAGATAAGCATGTTTTAATTGTCTAAACTTATCGGCACATGACTTCTGAATTTTTCAACACAAGTTCCAGCCATGGATCCTGCTTCCTACCCTCAGGCGAGGTTTCTGTACACTGACTTGACAAGCTCTGACTGTAAGATGTGTGATGGACTCGGGAGCCAGGCTTAGACTTGAATCCAGGCTCTGTCATGAAGAAGCTATGGGACCTTATGCATCATGATCTTTTTTATTGATCATGATTAAGCTGGAATTTATAAGAGAACCTTGGTCATAAATGGTGAGAGGATTTCATGGTACAATGTATAAGAAGGACTTAGCACGAGGCCTGGTAAGGTGAACAAAAAGATGGAGGTGAACATCTTTCCCTGGACTCCTCTGTCCAACTTGCACAGGTCGAGCCATCCTTTAGGGCTCTGTCCTCCAGTTTGCCTGACAACCTAGATCCCAGCCACTCACATCTTGAAGCAAAGCTGCTAATTACATGTAGCCAGAAAAAGGTCAAGTTCTGTTGTGGAGAAAAAAGCAACTTAGAAGAACAAGTACTTAATACTCGAGTGTGTTTACATGGCATTCTGGGACGTCTGTGAGGTAGAATCCGAGTAAGAGACTCATTCTGCGTTGGAACAAATAGATGAAAGAGATGCTTTATCAAAGTGGTGGCACCCTGGAGGGAAATAAGGCAGAGCCCACCATTGCTGGATAAAGCTAAATGGGTGCACAGAGGAGGAAAACAACAGACCATTTTAGGAGATAAGATGGGGTGTTAAGCCCTTAGTTTTGCTCAAAGTGAAAAGCAGACACTCATCTCTGCCCTTCTGAATTAAGTTGCTCCCATAGCACAGGGAAAAAATGCCTTCTTCACATACATTATAACTCTTAAACACTATTTGCTCTAACATGCAATACATATTTGCTATTTAATCAGTACTTCAGAGTGGGAGTCAGAATGTTCCCTTCCTTCCCTCTTCCCTCTCCACTTCCTGAACTTATTACAGTAGTAAACACTCAGAATAAAAGATACTTATCAAGTTGAACATGGAGTTCTTTAAATTCAGTCACGAATTATGCCCTGCTGTGGATTTTGTACATAGGTAATAATACCTATTAATACAGAAATAAAATACCAGCAAAGTCTTTCATGGATGGGTATAAAATCTGAAATGTGAAGGAGGAAGGAACACACCGGGGAAGAGAATGTTATAATCAGACAAGTGCAAATCCAAATACCCTCTTGCAGTAGAAGAGCAGGAATAGTCAGGCATGTACATTTTTTATTGAGGTACAATTGGCATTCAACATTATATGAATTCAGGTATACAGAGAATGACTTGATGTTCATATATATTACAAGATGATCACCATGAGAAGTCTAGTTAACATCCATCACCATCTGTAGTTAGAATTTTTTTCTTGTGATGTTTCTATGGCTGTTTTGATCCTTACACTGATCAAAATTCAACATCACCCAGTGCCATCTAAACAGTGCTCATTCTAGGACCAATGAGGCTGATTTGTCATTCTGATGCTTGAGAAAGAATGTCAAAATTCCAACTTAGACATATAATGCAAGGTGGAAGAGAAGATGTGGCATGGAATCCTTCCTTTCTCCTAAAGATCAAATAATTTTTCTCAATACTTAAGACTTGATATGTCAGCTCCTTCAAAACGTTTTTTAAATATCATTAATAACTGAGATTTATGCTTTTCCATAACTTCTTTTCTCTCTGCCTTTTTAAATCTCTCTCTAGATTAAGGGTTCTCAATTCTGGCTGCACATTAGCACCACCAGGGGAGCTTTTAAAAATACCAACATCAAGGGCTCAGACAGCTAAGCATTCAAACTTGGCTCAGGTCATGATCTCGGGGTTCGTGAGTTCAATCCCCACAATGGGCTCTATGCTGTCAGCACAGAGCCCTCTTCAGATCCTCTGTCTCCCTCTCTCTGCACCTCACTCATGCTCTCTCTCTCTCTCAAAAATAAATAAACATTAAAAAAAACAACAACAACAAAACTTCAAGGCCCAGTAAATGGTCTGAGGATAAGGGCCTAAACTTCCGAATTTTTTAAAAGCTCCCTAAATTATTCTAATGTGCAACTAAAGGTTTCTGCCCCAGCCAGTCTCATTCATACCCAGAGCTTCAATTACTTTTTGTATTAAATCCAAAACCGAAGAAGCTCCCAATCCATGATAATTTGGCATCTCTTGCTCTGCCAGACTACCAGGTCCGTGAGGATGAGAACCATGTTGGTTCTCATATTGGTTTCCTGCTGGCCTGCTTCACCCCAACACCAACATGATGGCGAAACATAGAAGATGCTTATTTAATATTTTTTGGTTAATTTATTTAACTTCTTGGCCATATTAGGATCAAGAGAGTTAATGGTTTCTAAAATACAAACAAACAAACAAACACCACTCAGCTTTAGTCGTGCCAACATCCTTCATTGACAAGAAAGTGAAATAACTAGAAGGATCCAGGGCACAAATGCATCTAAATCTAGTTTGAATCTGGGCCAGAATAAATTTTTTCTCCTTCTTCTACACATTCCAAATTGAAATACTAATGGACTTTCTCTAGTTGTATCTCAAGTTTTGAAGGTGAATCACCCATTTTACAAAATTGCTTTGAGCTACTTAGGAGAGGGATGCTGTGTCATATTAATTACAAACTTCATTGAACCTACCTCAAGATTATCTGCAAAGAAAATGAGTTGCTCTAACTAGATTTTAAGAGAAGTTGTTTCTGAAAAATCAAAGTTTAACCTATTTAGTTTTCAAAACTACCCGCTCAAGGAATATGTAACTCTTACATCCTTTTTTTAAAATATTTTTTTATTTATTTCTAGGAGAGAGAGAGAGAGAGAGAGCGTGAGCAGGGGAGGGTCAGAGAGAGAGGAAGATACAGACTCTGAAACAGGCTCCAGGCTCTGAGCTGGCAGTCAGCACAGAGCCCGACGCGGGGCTCGAACCCACGAACCGCGAGATCATGACCTAAGCGAAAGCCAGACGCTTAACCGACTAAGCCACCCAGACACCCCGTAACTCTTACATCTTTTATGGATGACACATTGCCTTATCGTTTTACCGTGTGTGACTTTCTTTACTAAAATTTTCATCTCCTCACAAAATCTTCAACTCAAAGCCACTTGCGGGATGTGCCCAACAAGGGCAAACAGTGACAGAAAAATCTGGACATTTTATATTAATCTTCTGGTGAAGGGGAGCCGGCCTCATCGTAGCCACATCATCCTGAGAGAACATTTTAAGCATTTACCATATCATAACAAGGCCGCTGGCTCCACACAGGGGGAAAAGGCACACGTGTAGATAACTACCATGGAATGCAGGGGGTAATTGCAGGACTCCTGTTCTTTAACCAGAATAGAACTCCTAATTATGTCAAAAGCCTAACTTTATAAAATCAGAAACAGTTACCAAAGAAATGGCACAAAGTGGCAAAACTTTAGACTACTGAAATGCAAAAGAGATACAACGAATTTTTGTAACAGAGACAAACAGCCTTGAGAATCTGGAAATTCTTCTGTTGCTTCATTGTGTCTATTTCTCAGGATGTCAGCACCACTGACTTCAAGTAAATTTCTCTAATGCATTGAACATTGACTTGTTTGAAGAATACATCTAAAATCGTAGCCACTTTTATTTCTTCATTTCTAAAAGTGCCCAAAGTGTTATTAATGGTTAAAATTCTGTCTTTTGTTTGATCCATGCTTTTTTTTTTTTCTCTGACTCTATGTCGTGCTCTTAAATAAGAACAAAAAAGGGAGGGAGGGAGAAGGATGGGGAAGGGAGAAGAGGGAAAGGAAGAAAGCCAGAATTCTTCGGGTAGCTGAACAGCCACTCATTTTTAGATGGATCCAATGATGTATATGAAAATGCAAGATTCCTTAGCTAAATCTTGTTATTATCACACTAATAGGAATGTCCTTGGTATAATTGCTCATTGGCTTAGATTGGCAAAACATTTGATGCTGATCAGATGGGGTACATTAGTATCATTTCTTGAACACTTATGATATGCCAAGCACTCTGTGTCATCCTTTACACATACTATTTATAATCAAAGCCACAAGTGTCTAATCAGATACCATTTTCTCTAAATTTCAGAAGAGGTAACTAAAATTCAGAAATAAAGCAGCTTGCTCTAGCCCTTTGTTTCTGAAAGAGTGGTTGACATATCAGCAGCACTGGCATTTTTAGGAGCTTATTAGACAGAAATATGGAATTCTAAGCCCCACCAACAGACCTACTGATTCAGAATCCGCATTTTAATTAAGTCCCCAGGTGATGCATATACACTTGAAATTTTGAGAAGACTGTTCTATCTCAAACACCTGGAAAATGACTGAGGCAAAAATCTAACCCAGGTATGTCTGTCTGCCAAGTCTGTGCTTTTTTCCTTTATGCCACTCTCCACCCTCCTACTGGAAGCTTCTTCTTAGAACAATGCTGTAAGTACCTGGTAAGTCTTCATCCACTCCCAGGGGCTTTAGAGAGCCAAGCTAACTTTCTATGTCTACTGGCACTCACTTCCAGTGCACTGCACTCTCCATCACGATTTGCTTTCGGAGGGCACAGCTTAGCTCTCATATCCCATTTCTTGGTGCTCAGGATCATCTGATGAGAAGACACAAGCATCCTTAGACCTCTGAAAGCCTGAGAGAAACATGATGGCTCACCATTTTTAGAATTTTAGTTTTGTTCTTTTCATTTTTGCTTTCCATTTCATCATGATTCAGTGGGAACTGAATCACTGAACATGCAAATGGCTGTAATTGCTTAGGAAATGTAAAGAGCTATAATTGCTCAAACTAAATGGTGAAAACAATTTTACAAGGAGAAATCTCTCTTTATTTGCATGAAAATTTTATTTCTCTATTTGATGACCACAACTTTTTATATCTTGCAGTAACTATCTTTGAATTTGATTAGTTGTAAAAATAGCAAAATTTGGAGAAACCAGAAGCTGAGAAGGCCTAATGATCAGACAAAGTTAGTCGTCTAAGAGTCATCCTTAATGGAATGTTGGGAAGTGTTAATTCCCTGCTCTAACCTCTTCTCTAAAAATAGAATAATTCCTTCATGAAAAGAGATGTATTGGGGAATGCCCACCATAAAGAGATGAACTTAAATACAAATGAAGCATTTGGGACTTTTCCTTCTTAAAGCAAAATTAGCAAACCAGAAGGCAAAGCTACCTTATATGGGTGTTTAGAGCAAAGAAAATGTACTTCATAAGGAGGGAAAGGCCCTACATTAGAAAAATAACAAACATATAGTATGAAAATGAAAATTTCCTATACATTTAATATAATGTTAGGGCGCCATTTGATGAAAACCCATAGAATAAATCAGAATAGATTAAATGAGAACTTGTGTTTATCCAATAAGGTGCAAGATATAGGCTAATTACATAGGATCTAAGACCCAAAAAGAGAATCTGTGGTTCAGAGCCTGAGAATACTACATATGTATCTGAACAGGACATGGGAAATACAACTTAAGATCCTATACTAATCTGACACAAAGTGGTTGATTGACACAATGGCTACAACCTCCAGGCTAAATAGTAACAGCCATGAGGCTGCACACATGGGGCCTACATTCAATACAAGGCTGAGTCCTCTGGAAGGAAGTGACAATGTCAGTGTTTCAGAAGAATAGAACTACGAATGTGAAAGCATTTCAGGAACACCCAACTTATTTCACTTACATTTTCCAATTTTATGTGTGCACAGGAGTCACATATGACCAAAGTCAGGCAGGTTCTAAATAAGCCTAGAATCAGTACTTCCAATAAGTACAAAGTACAAATTCAAATAAGTGAGGCACTCTGATATAGTTTAATTGGCAGGTTTTTTTTTTCTTAATCATACATAAAACAAGGATGCATGTTATAATTTACGGTATTTTAATTCTGAAACATGTTAATAGGTCATTCTGCCTCCTAGAATTGTGCAAAGGATAAAATCAGTGATGTGAAGGGCCAAGCGCAGTACCGAGTACATGGAGTCCTAAAGCAATACTAGTTATTATTAGTGATTTTCTATGGAAAGTAATATAAATTAAAGGACAGCTTAACAAAGTTATGCTTCCTTGCAGTCTTATAATTTATCTTATAAATCTTAGACCTCTTTGATTAATTGACTATTATGGTATTCTATTTCTTTTTAAGTTTTTACTTAAATTCCAGTTAGTTGACATACATTGTAATATTAGTTTCAGGTGTACAATATACTGATGCAATACTTCCATATGACCTGGTGGTCATAACAATAAGTGTACCCCTTAGTCCTCATCACCTGTTTAATATATTCTCCTCCCACTTTCCCTCTGGTAACCATCTCTTGTTCTCTATAGTTAAGAGTCGGTTTCTTGGTTTGTTACTCTCTTCCATTTCTGCCCCTTTGTTCTTTTTTTTTTTTCTTTTGGTTTCTTAAATTCCACATATGAGTGAAACCATATGGCATTTGTCTTTCTCTGACTTATTTCATGTGGCATAATACCCTCTAGTTCCATTCATGTTGTTGCAAATGGCAAGATTTCATTCTTTATTACAGCTGAGTAATACTCCATTGTGGTACTTTAAAATTATGTCCACAAAGTCTTTGAAAATCCTCCCTTCTTTTTTTAAAAGCTTTTATTTAAATTGTAATTAGTTAACATGTACTGTAATATAGGTTTCAGGAGTAGAATTTAGTAATTCATCATTTACATGTAACACCCAGTGCTTATTACAATAAGTCCCCTCTTTAATCACCCATTTAGCCCAACTCTCCATCAACTTCCAGTTTGTTCACTATCATTAAGAGTCTCTTATGGTTTGCTTCCTTCTTTTTTCCCTTTTCCCTATGTTCATCTGTTTTGTTTCTTAAATTCTACATATGAGTGAAATTATATAATATTTGTTCTTCTCTATTTCCCTTAGCATAACACACTCTAGCTCCACCCACATTGTTGCAAATGGCAAGATTTGTAATGTAGCTTGAAGTCCAGAATTATGATGCCTCCCGCTTTGCTTTTTGAAGACTGCTTTGGCTATTCTCAGTCTTTTGTTGTTCCATACAAATTTTAGGATCGTTTGCTTTAGGGTTATTTTGATAGGGATTGCACTGAAAGCATAGATTGCTTTGGATAATACCAACATTTTAACAATATTTGTTCTTCCAATCCATGAACATGTAATATTTTACCATTTCTTTGTGTCCTCTTCAATTTCTTTCAGAAGTGTTCTATAGCTTTCAGAGTACAGATCTTTTACCTCTTTAATTAGGTTTATTCCTAGGTATCTTGTGGGGTTTGATGCAATTGTAATTGGGATCAATTCCTTGATTTCTCTTTCTGCTGCTTCATCATTGGTGTATAGAAATGCAACAGATTTCTCTATGTTGATTTTGTATCTTGTGACTTTGCTGAATTTGTGTATCAGTTCTAGAAATTTTTTGGTGGAGTCTTGGATTTTCCACATACAGTATCATGTCATCTAAGAGTGAAAATTTGACTTTCCCCTACCAATTTGGATGCCTTTTATTTCTTTTTGTTTTCTGATTGCTGAGGCTAGGATTTCGAGTACTATGTTAAACAGTAATGGTGAGAGTGGACATCTCTGTCTTGTGCCTGAACTTAAAGGAAAAGCTCTCAGTTTTTTCCCTCTGAGGATGATATTAGCTGTGGGTCTTTCAAATATTGCCTTTATGATGTTGAGGCATGTTCCATCTATAACTACTTTATTGATGGTTTTATCAAGAATAGTATTTTGTCAAATGCTTTTTCTGCATCTATGGAGAGGATCAAATGGTTCTTATCCCTTCTTTCATTAATGTAGTGTATCACATTGATTGATGTGCAGATATTAAACCACTTTTGCAGCCCAGGAATAAATCCCACTTGATGATGGTGAATAGTTCTTTTAATGTACTGTTGGATTCAATTGCTAGTATCCTGTTGAGAATTTTTGCATCCATGTTCATCAGAGATACTGGCCTATAATTCTCCTAGTGGGGACTTTGTTTGGTGTAGCAACCACTTTTTAGAAGAGATTTTAAATGTATAAATACATAGAATTGCAAAAGAAACTAATTATATTGAAAAATTCTTATTGGGGTGCATGGGTACCTCAGTCATTTGAGCATCTGACTCTCAATTTTGGCCCAGGTCATGATTCCAAATTCGTGGGATTAAGGCCCATTTCAGGCTCTGTGCTATGGAGCCTGCTTAAGATTCTCTCTCTCTCTCTCTCTCTCTCTTCCTTCCATTGTCTCTCTCTCCTGCTTGTGCGCACACACACACACACACACACACACACACACACTAAAAAAGAAGATAAATTATGGAAAATAATGAAGATGAAAAGAAAAATTTAAGAAAAATATTAGACCACAAATGTAGACTTAGAGAACTCAGCAACTCCATAAAGCATAATAGTATTTGTATCATAGGAGTCCCAGAAGAAAAGAGAGAGAGAAAGGGGAAGAAGGTCTGTTTGTGCAAATCATAGCAAGGAAAAGTATCTGGCATCATTAAATTGACATTTATTTTTCAAAGAGATTGGTCACATTTAATAGATATATTGTATCCATAAAATGAGTGTTACTAACTCTTTTATTCAAGAAAATACGTTCTCCATTTTGTGAGTCTAACTTTTGCATTTTGAATGGGAGGTTAAGTCTTTCAGGTTCTTTCCAGCAAAGACATTATAAAATACTTCATCTTCCATAGCTAATTTTCAGAAAACATTTACTCTAAGATCTGCATTTCAGAAAGTAATAAATGTCATCATTCCTTTTCAGATCTCCAGCTGCCCTCCAAAACATTCACTTAGCAACCTTATTGATCTCACAATCTTGGCTTTGAACATTTCTCAGTTTTCATGCCTTTCAAATGAATGCTGACAATAGGGGAGAAGCTACTGTGGACCCTCTAATCACTCTTCTTACCCCTCCAGCCAAGGCAGGCAGGAGCGCCCCCCCCCCAATGGGTGACTGACTCTCTTGTCTCACATCCTCAACATATTTAAGCCAAGACAGCATTTACAAAGGTGACAGTGATCTGACAGTGATAAAACTAGTGATAACCAAAGTATGACTGCCACTGTTGAAATCTGTCACAGCTCAATCTGAAAATATACTCCATCCATGAGTAGTAAACATAAGGGTCTAGATTGGAAGACATCACTCCCAACACTTTTGTCAGGCAGATTTGTCACTCACATTTGTATCCTCTCTTTGTTGTCTGACTGATTGTCACCTAACCGAAGGTGAGAGCTTCAGTCAAAATCTACAATCCTTGAAGCCAAATCAGCACCCAACTGGCTCCCTCGAGTCTGAATGACAGTGTGAGGTCTTAGTCAATTGTAAAGTGAGAGTAGAGAAAGTATGTATTAGAATATTCTATAACTGGACTACTAAAAGGACCTGGAAGCAGCTAGATCACATATTAGAAATCTGTGGTCCAAAGAGATCTAGTGACTTACTCAATGTCATAACGTGCCTAGTGGCAACTTACCTTAAGGTTGTAACTGTGGTTCCTGATCCAGTGCACTTCCTACAATATCGCTACAGCACATGGTTTTGAGACTCCTATTTTGTTGATTGTGATTTTGTTCCTTTTATTATATTTTTCCTTTTGTTGAAAGAGCTATAACTCACATGGAAAATAATTTAAAAATAAATATATAACCCCATTTATGTAAAAATTTAAAACAAAACCATCAGATATTTTAAGGTTTCCTATGGAATGAACCCATAAAAATGTTGACGGGAAAAACCCATACAATCTAAGGAGAGTGGTACCTCAGGATTGGGATTAAATGGTGGTTAAGAAGCATGTTCAGTTGTTTCATCAATATGATGCATTCTAAGGGGGAAATGTGAAACAAATATGCCCCCCAAAAATGGCCCCCCAAAAAACTCCTTTTTATATATGAGATGTTCATTTTCTTTATAGTATGCTCTATACACCTCTGTGCATTTAAAATATTTCTTGATTATAACAAAAATGAATGCTGTTATATTCCATAAATGAAAGCATCCCTCCTACCCCAGATCCTCACCGCTCCTCCTCAAATATAATCTTTAGTTAAGTTTCTTTGACACTCTTTCAGAAATATTCTTTATATAGAATATATGTCCTCCTTGAAGACATGCAAGTGGAGTCATAATATATACAGTTCTCCACTTTGCTTTTTTCATTTAAACAGTAGATCTTACAGATCTTTTCATTTCTGGCCTCATTCTCTTTAATGGATTCAAAATATTCTATTGATGTATCTCAATTTAATGTATATTATCTGAAGCCTTGCTACTCAAAGTGTTGTCCATGGACTCAAGATCAGAATTACCTAGCAGTTTGTTAGAAATGAAGAATCTGCATTTTAATATTATCTCTATGTGATTCCTATGAAAATTAAATTTTGAAAAGATACATAAATAGCAATAGAACATGCTCAGTGATCTCACTTAAAATAATCTAGAATATTTACATTGTATACATATTTATAAAACATAAATTTATAAAAACATAAATGTTCTTCTATATACATGACTATAATATAGTATGAGTATATAAGAAACTCCAGTGTAATGAGCATACTGAATGGCTAAAGATTGAACACAAGAAAAGCAAGTGGAGAATGATTAAGACTTAATTAATACCACTTCTTCACAGTTGTTTCTACTGAGTCTATTTATTGGCTTGACAGTTTTAGAAAAATAATGAAGAATAGTTCAGATTCCAGAGGCTTTGAAACATTACCATAGAAACAAAACAAATCAATAAAACTAGGCTTGAAAAGTGTATCTACAAAAATAAAACAAATGGTTCATTATGTGGATAAAACCACGGAAAAAAAAAAATAGAACCGTTTCTTTCTCTCTGTACAAACCATAATGTACTTCTCATACCTAGTTTTTTAGGATGGAAAAAAAAACTTCCCATACAAATATGTTCATTTCACAATTACTTTATTTGTACTTTCCTAGATTCTAGGGTCTAGGAGGTAAGGCTGCAATGAAGACTAGGGAGGCTAATGGGATACAGGTGTGCTATTTCAAAGGGACACATGCACCCCACTGTTTATAGCAGCACTATCAACAATAGCCACAGTATGGAAAGAGCCCAAATCTCCATCGACAGATGAATGGATAAGGAAGATGTAGTATATATACAATGGAGTATTACTCGGCAATCAAAAAGAACGAAATCTTGCCATTTGCAACAACATGGATGGAACTAGAGCGTATCATGCTAAGCGAAATTAGTCAGAGAAAGACAAATATCATATGACTTCACTCATATGAGGAATTTAAGATACAAAACAGATGAACATAGGGAAGGGAAGCAAATATAAAAACAAGGAGGGGGGCAAAAACATAAGAGACTCTTAAATATAGAGAACAGAGGGTTACTGGAGGGGTTGTCGGGGGGGGGGCTGCTAAATGGGTAAGGGGCATTAAGGAATCTACTCTTGAAATCATTGTTCCGCTATATGATAACTAACTTGGATGTGTATATTTTTTTTAATTAATTAAGAAAAAAGAAAGAAAAAAAGACTAGGGAGACTAGACCCCAAAGGAAACTAGACAGAAATTCTGACATCGCTGTCCAGCGCTCATGTAAAAATAACTTCACTTTCATCATCCCTTAATGTTTTTGTGCCGGGGCAGTTCTTGCTCTCTTCTCTTCGCACTCTGTCCTTATCCCAGATACTGTCCCCAGACATCCTTAACAACCTCTATGGCTTCAGCTACCACCCATGTGCTGGTCACTCCAAAATCTCCCACATGAAGCCTGCTCCAGTGCTCTAAACCTTTATTTCCAACAACTACCAAAAATATATACATAGGGATGAGCGATAGATTATTCTAATACAGTGGTGCTCAACTTGAGGGAGTCTCAGAATCACCTGGAGGGTTTGTTAAAACTGAGATTGCTGAGCTCATCCTTAGAATTTGAGTCAGTAGGTCTATTGTGGGACCAAGAATCTGTCTAAAAAGTTCCTAGGAGGTGCTGATGCTGCTTGTCCAGAGATCACACTTTAAGAATCACTGTTCTGACAAAGCATATTCAAAATTAAACTCATTTTCTTTCCCCAAATTCTTGACCAACCCATTCTGTTGGTTATTTCCTGTTCTGTTGGTCATGCAAAGTCATAATATTGTTGTTAATCTACTCATTCCAGAATCCTGAAAATCATCTATTCCCCTTCCTACCTTAATGTGGAAGCAAACGTGAACCCTGATATTAAACAGGATAAATGACTTACTACAACATTTACAAACATACTCAACACACAGAACCTTACTATACACAAAATTTCACCAAGGTGGTGAAAGATCTGCATGCTGAAAACTATAAAACATTAATGAAAGAAACTGAAAAAGGCACTAGTAAATGAAAAGATATCCTGTATTAATGGATTGGAAGAATTAATACTGCTAAGATGTCCCTACTACCCCCAAGACATCTATATATTCAGTGCAATCTCTATAAAATTCCAATGGCATTTTTCATTGAAATAGAAAAACAATCCTAAAATTTGTATGGAACCACAAAAGATCTCAAACAGTCCAAGCAGTCTCAAGAAAGATGAAAACCTGGAAGTATGACATTTCCTGATTTCAAAATATACTACAAAACTATAGTAATCAAAACAGTACAATATTGGCATCAAAAACAACACATGGACCAATGGAACAGAATCTAGATCCCAGATATAAATCTATGCAAATACAATTAACTAATATTTGGCCAAGGAGCCAAGAATACTCATTGGAGAATGGGGTCTTCTTCAATAAATGGTGCTGAGAAAACTGGATAGTAACATCCAGTAGAATGTAATTGAGCCCTTAGTTTACACCCATTCACAAAAATTAACTTGAAATGGATCAAAGACTTAAAGGTAAGCCATGAAACTGTAAAACTCCAAGAAGAATACAGAGAAAAAGCTCCTTGACATTAGTCTCAGTAAGGATTTTTTACATTTTTTTAATGTTTTATTTATTTTTGAGAGAAATATAGAGACCGTGTGAGCAGGGAAGGGTCAGAGAGAGAGGGGGACACAGAATCTGAAACAGGCTCCAGGCTCTGAGCTAGCTGTCAGCACAGAGACCGATGCGGGGCTCGAACCCATGAACCGTGAGATCATGACCTGAGCTGAAGTCGGACGCTTAACTGACCGAGCCACCCAGGCGCCCCTCAGGAAGGGTTTTTTGGATATGGCACCAAAAACACAAGCAACAACAGTAAAAATAAGCAAGTTGGATTGTATCAAACCGAAAAGCTTCTGTTGAGCAAAAGAAGCAACAAAACAAAAAAGAAAAAGGCTACCTATAGAATAGGAGAAAGTATTTGCAAATCATATATTCGATAAAGGAATAATGTCCAAAATATATAAGGAACTCCTACAATAGCAAAAGGAAAATAATCCAATTTTTAAATGGGTAAAGGACCTGAACAGACATTTTTCCAAAGAAAATATACACATGGCCAGTAAGCACATGAAAAGATCCTCAACATCACTAATCATCAAGGAAATGTATACTAAAACTGCAATGAGATCTCACTCACACTTGTTAGAATGGCTATCACAAAAAGACAAGAGAAGATAAGTGCTGGCAAAGATGTGAAGAAAAGGGCACCCAGTACACTGTTGGTGGAAGCATAAATGGGGGTGCGGCCACTATGGAATACAGTTTGGAGGTTCCTCAAAAAATTAAAAATAGATCTACCGTGGGACTCAGGAATCCCACTTCTGGATATATCATATATATGGCATGCATATGTATGCAAAGAAATGAAATAAGGAGCTCAAAGAGATATCTGCACTCTCATGTTTATTGCAGCTTTATTATAATAGTTAAGGCATGGGGAAAAAAGAACTATGTGTCCATCAATGGATGAATGGAAAAGAAAATGTATATACATATACATAATGGAATATTATTCAACCATTAAAAAGAAGAAAATCCTATTATTTGTGACAACATGAGTGAATCTTGAGAACATTATGCTAAGGGAAATTAGTCTGACAGAGAAAAACAAATACTATATGCTCTCACCTGTATATGGTATCCTAAAAAATCAAACTTATAGAAAGAGACAGTAAATTGATGGTTGCCAGAGGAAAGGTTTTGGGAAAATGGGTAAACAAACTTCTAGTTATAAGATGATTAAGTTCTAGGGATCGGATGTACACCATGATGACTATAGTTAACCATACTGTGTTGTATACTTGAAAGTTGCTAAAAGAGTAGATCTTAAAAGTTCTCACCACACACATAGGTAACTATGTGAATTGATGGATGTGTTAACCAATCGTCTTGTTGTAATAAATTTGCAACATATACAACTACCAAATGGTCACGTCATATAACTTGCACAATGCTATATGTCAATTATAGCTCAGTAGACTAGGGGAAAGATTAACTTGAGACTCAAGGGCTAGAACACAATTTGTGTATTTCCAAACTGTTCCCCCTTACTCTGTGTTTTAATATAATTAGACATTTCAGCAGCATGAAGACAATTTAAGCTCAAATTCCATAAATATATTTCTATATCCAATGCTGGACAATACCTTTAGATGTGATACCACAACACATGCAAAAGGGAAGGACTCCTTCAACAGTCAAAAAGGTCAAAGGAAGACATAGATAGACAGTGACGATGGGAAAAAATAATCTAAGTACAAGTACAAATAATCAGTAACACTAACTCACTCTATTTTAAGTTCTATATTATTCACATGTTAACTAACTGATTGATCTACTAACACTAAATACTAATCCCAACATCTCAGGTGTCCAGGAATTCTACTGACATTTGACTATACAGTAATGTCAATGCTTTTCTCCCAAAGGATTTCATGTAGCCATTTATAAATTGCATATAAAATTAAATTCATCTTATGTGTTTAATGTCACATTCTCAACCGTGCAAAATTCTCTTAAGCACAGGTAAGAAAACCTACCAAAGAAATAAATTACATGAGTCCGGTTCTATTCGCTTCATAAATTCAAATGTTATGTTAACACAAATGTGTGACCATGGCAACCGTGCCGGTCAGGCACTGAATATTAAAGTAGGGACAAACTACTGAATTACTGTGTGCTTCTGAAGCCATAGGTATATTCAAGTGACTGCTATTTTCCCTAGTCTTGTGTTATTTTTCATAAATTGGTCCATTTCATCTAAGTTATCAAGCCTGTGGGCCTAGAGTTGTTCCTAATATTCCTTTATTATACTTTTAATGCTGATGGGATCAGTAATAATGGGTCTCTTTCATTTATGATATTATAATTTGTATCTTCTCTTTTTCCCTTGGTTATCCTAGCTAGAAGTCTAATGTGTTATTTTTAATGGGAAGAAAATTATAACATTTTTAATATGTTGTTATACTGAAAAAGTCTCCTTTTCAAAATGAAATGCAAACCATTAAATGATTTTAAATTTCTGTGTTTTAATTAATAAAATTATAGATGGGGAAAAGGTAAAATTAACATATAAATTTGCTTTCTTTTTACACTTTTACAAGGAAATTATATCACTCAGTATTGCTCTTCAACAGAAGGCCACATGCATATTAAAATCTCTCTCAGACACATATAAAATAGAAGAGCTATCAAATGTCAGCAACACCTACATAAGATTTTACTTGAGGGTTTATTATCATTTAAATATCCACTCAAATGAGATCCAGTATTAATTCCAAAGGAGAAAGTGTCTATTTGAATACCAACTCTTAGTAGAACATAAAGAGCATGAGTGTATGGTCTGAGTACAGACCACTAGAAAATATTAGTGGAATTTCCAAAACTTTTACCATGGCTGATTAAATACATTTACACTTAAGCAAAATGCCTCCTGGCATTAAATTCTTGGCACCTTTCATAAACACATTTCCATCATTCATGCGGTATGCAGTTAGACTGTATTGCTTTCGCACCAAGAGAGAGAAAGAGAGAAAATTGATCAAAGACAATGAACTACAAACACCTTTATTGTTTATGAGATATCTGGAGGTTATTGGTTCTGGAAGTGATTCCGTGGCTTAGGGAAACATTTGTTCTTTCGACTTTTCTATTCTGCTGCTTTTAATCTTGTTGGCTACTGTGCTATGATGACAAATGGCTACCGAAGGTGAAGATAAAATGTCATCAAATCACAGCATCCCAGGCAGGAAGGACAAGGCAAGGGCAAACAGGCCTTTCCTTGCATAGCTTATCCCTTTACTGGGAGAAAAAAAATCTTTCTCAGAAGCACTTAGTAAGCTTCCTCTAAGAGATTCTGGGATAAAACGTGGTCACGTGCCAACCCCTCTAAGTCACTGCCAAGGAGGGATGAGACTCGTACACTACAATTCAAACAAAATGGAGTTCTCTTCACAAGAAAGAAAAGAGTAATGCTGCTGGTTGAATACACAGCCACATATGTCATATCTGCCCTTGTTAAGAGTGGAATTTGAAAAGTAAAGTTCCACAACAAAGCTCTCTACTAAATACATAACCATTGGTGATTAATTGCTGAAAAAAATCTACATCTAATCAAATCCATAGCTTGCTTAAATAATAAACAGTCATGTTCACAAATTCATGTATCAGAGTAAATGGTATGGAATTCTTTATTTTTACAAGATGAGTAGAAAAAAAAGTCCAATAAATATACCAAGTTTCAAAACAGAAGCTAATAATGTGAATCTCAAAAATGAATCTTAAGGGGGGCCTGAGTGGCTCAGTATGCTGAGCGTCTGACTTGATTTCAGCTTGGGGCATGATCTTATGGTTCAAGCCCCACATGGGGCTTCATGCTGAAAGTGTAGAGCCTGCTGGGGATTCTCTCTCTCCCTCTCTCTCTGCTCCTCCCCCCTCAAAATACATAAACTTTAAAAAAAATGAATCTTGACACACACCAGCCCTTAATTAAACACCTAGATCAGTCAAGTTTGAGAAGACAAGCCTTAGTTCAAAAAAAAATCTTTTTTAACAAACAATCAGAAAGATTAGTATTTAGAGCACCTTCCAGGACTAGTTACTGTGTTTGGCTCTTAGCATGTGGTACTCTTAATCCTTAACACAAGCCAAAGAAGTAGTATTGTCTTTTTATAAAGAAGAAAATTAAGGCTCAGAAACATTAAGTAACTTATTCAAAGTCATTAATAATAATGAAGCAAGAATTCAAACCTAGTTTTCTATCTGTCACCCTACCCCAATCACATATGTAAATGTTGCAATAGCTAGAGCGGTGTTTCTTTTGTAAATCTTGATGAGATGATAATAGGTCCCTGTATTAGAGTTTGCAACAAATCAACCCAAAATTGTATGATGCCCTCATCAAAAAATAAAACAAAGATCACCAGAACTATAAATAAATAAACTGATTTAAAATAAATATACTCAGTTCATAGCAGCACTCTCAACAATAGCCAAAACATGGAAAGAGCCTACGTGTCCATCAACGGACAGATGGATCAAGAAGATGTGGTTTATCTATACCATGGAATACTACATGGCAATGAGAAACAATGAAATCTAGCCATTTGTAGCAACATGGATGGACCTTGAGGGTGTTATGCTGAGTGAAATAAGTCAGGCAGAGAAGGACAAATACCATATGTTTGCAGTATAGGAGGATTAGGAGGAACTTAGCAGAGGACCGTGGGGGAGAAGAAGGGGGGGAACAGTCAGAAAAGGGGAGAGAGGCAAACCATGAGAGACTCTTGAATGCTGAGAACAAATTGAGGACTGATGGGTGTGGGGTAGAAGATGGGAGATGGGCATGGAGGAGGGCACTTGTGAGGATGAGCACTGGGTGTTAAATGGAAACCAACTTGACAATAAACTATTTGTTAAAAAAAAAAAAGATGAAGAAGAAGAAGAAGGAAAGCAGACCAAAAAATAAAATAAATGTATTCAAAGTTGAGTCTGTTAAATTACTAGACAAGTAATTACATGCCAGTGAAGAAATCTGCTGAATAGTTACTTCATTCAGAAAGAAAAATCAGGGGGCGCCTGGGTGGCTAAGTTGGTTAAGCGTCCGACTTCTGTGCTGACAACCAGCTCAGAGCCTGGAGCCTATTTCAGATTCTGTATCTCCCTCTCTCTCTGACCCTCCGCTGCTCAGCTGTTTCTCTCTTTCTCAGAAATAAATTTTAAAAAACATTAAAAAAAGAAAGAAAAATCAGGAAGTTTTTTTGCTCTAGAAAGGGGCAGTCATGATAGCTACAGTTATTAAGCATGAAAGCTAATACTCTAGATAGGAGAGAATAAATCTGTAAGTCTGAATGTAGTTGGTTAAAATAAGATCCTTTGCTTATGGATCAGGAATAAGTCCTTGGGCCCAGTAAGAGTCTTCCCTCTATCTAGGAATTCATCACCTTTCATCAAGCTAGAACTAGTGGCAATGAAACACAGCAGTTAATTTTATATCTCCTTGGCAAGTACTATTATAGATGGAAATGTTTCCACTTACAGCTCAAATATAAGAAAAGTGTATTTCTCACTCAAAGAATCCAAGGTGATTCCAATGGGGTGATGGGATGGGACTCATTTGAAGACCCAGCTTATAGAGATCATACTGTCTTCAACACATGGCTTCCAAAACTGCTCAAGACATTGGCCAAAGATGAAAAAACAAAAAACAAAAAATGAGGAAGATCTTCTGTAGAAGGTAGCAGGAGACCAGACCTGTGAGTCTGCTTCCACCAATATTTCACTGGATGAACCTAGTCACATAGTCATACCTCACTCCAGGATAGCTAGGTAATGTCAACTCCTTTCTGGTTTCTGTGCCAAATAATGTTAGGAAATAGAAATATTAGGTTTATCAGGCTTCCCACTATAGAATGATTGATCCTTAACTTACTAATGAACTCTGTAGTTTTTCAATGAGATATAAACTTGTAGCATTACTCAAACTGAGTTGGACATGGTAGCCATTTTGAACATGGCACAATGGCTCTCAACTTTAGCATGCATCAGAATCACTTGGCTTATTAAAAGACTGATTGCTAGGTCCCATCCCCAGAGCATCTGATTAGGTGGGTTGGGAAGAGGCCTGAGAATTTGCATTTCCAACAAGCTCTCAGGTGACAGTAATGCCCCTGGTCCAGGGACAACACTTGAGAACCAGTGATCTACAGGATCACTTAAGAGAAAATGGAAATGCAAAGTGATGGGGATGAGGATGTGTGCCTCCTGGATCCAAGCACTGAGCTGCCACTTCCATAGCCTTTCTTGCTTTCCAAAATCCAGTCCTCTCCCTCAGGAGAAGTCATGGTTCTAGTGTGTATGCAAGAGGATTTCATCCATTTCAAGGAGGTATTTGCTGCTAAAAATCAGTACTACATCCAGGAAAACAGAATAGAACTAGAATGAGCAAGTCAAGCTGTATGGGGAAAATGACTGGTCATCATTCCTTGGAACACTGAATAAATCCTCCAACACTACTCACTCATCTTCCCATACTTTAACATTCTCGGAATATACTTAGATGAATTACAAAGGGTACCTTCACTCTCAGAGATCACAGCCTTATTTAAAAGCCCAAGGAAGGAGATGTGTCTTGGGAATATACAGAAAAAGTATGAATTCTAGGTTAGCACCAAGGTTATGGGGTCAGAGAAACCTTCCTCAAGCAAGTTCTCATTGTCTATGAGTACATATCATTCTGTTTGCTTCCTGCATTAACATTTTTCCTTAATACCAAATCAAAAATCTATTAATATTTCTCTCTTAGATTTTTGATTTTAAAAAAAGCTCTTTTTAATGTTGATCTGAGAGAGAGAGAAAGATAGCACATGAGCGTGAGTGGGGGAGCGTGAGTAGAAGCAAGCTCTACCCTGTCAGCACAGAGCTTGACTCACGACTTGACCCCCTTAACCTCGAGATCACGACCTGAGCCAAAATCAAGAGTCAGACACTTAACCAACTGAGCCACCTTTTAAAAAATATAAATAGATCCCAACAAATAAGAGCCCTGGACCTGATGGCTTCCCTGGGGAATTCTACCAGACATTTAAAACAGAATTAATCCCAATTCTTCTCAAGCTATTCCAAAAAATAGAAATCGAAGGAAAACTCCCGGATTCATTTTATGAAGCCAGCATCACTCTGATTCCCAAGCCAGACAGAGANTTGCAAAAAAAATGTAAATAGATGGTAAGACTTGTTTAATTTTTTTCTGGTATTATTGAAAAGATTTCTTATGACTTCTCTCTTAGATTTTCAAAATCTGCACTTATGACCACTTGATAATTAATTAAAACATGCCATGTAGCCACTAGCCACTAATATGAATTAAAACACAAAGACAGAGCATATTCCATTACTAATTTAGCTCAGTGTCAATACAAGCATACCTCAGCGGTATTGTGGGTTTAGTTACATACTACCATAGAGTAAATACAACAGTAGGATGGGTCAAATTAACTTTTTAGTTTCCCAGTGCATATAAAACTTATGTTTACACTAACCATAGTCTATTAAGTGTGCAAAAGCATTATGTCAAAAAAAGCAATGTGCATACCTTAGTTTAAAAACACTTTATTGCTAACAACTGCTATCATCATCTGAGCTTTCAGTGAGTTGTAATCTTTCATTGACAGAGGATCCTTCCTCCGTGTTGACTGTTGGCGACTGATCAGGATGGTAGTTGCCCAAGGTTGAGGTATGGCAATATCTTAAAATAAGACAACAAGGAAGTTTTCTGCATCAACTGAGTCTTCCTTTCACTAATGACTTCTCTGTAGCATGTGATGCTGTTTGATAGAATTTTACCTGCAATAGAATTTCTTTCAAAATTGGAATCAGTATTTTCAAACCCTGCCACTGGTTTATTGACTAAGTTGATGTAATATTTTAAATCCCTGTCATCATTTCCAAAATCTTAACAGCATTTTATCATGGATAGTTTCCATCTCAAGAAGCCATTTTCTTTATTCACCCATAAGAAGCAACTATTTGCTTGTCTGTAAAAGCCTTATCATAAGATTGCAAGCAATTCAGTTACATCTTTGGATTCTGCTTCTAATTCTAGTGCTCTTGCTATGTTCACATCTGCAGTTACTTCCTCCACTAAAATTTTAAACCCTTTAAAGTCATCCATGAGGGTTGGAATCAACCTCTTCCAAACTCCTGCTCATGTTGATATTTTGACCTCTTTCCATGAATCATGAATGTTCTTAATGACATTGACAATGGTGAATCCTTTCCAGAAGATTTTCCATTTTCTTTGCCCAGATCCATCAAAAGAATCACTACCTATGGCAGCTATAGCCCTATGAAAGGTATTTCTTAGGTTATAATTCTTGAAATTAAAAATTACTCTGATCCATGGCTGCAGAATGGGCGTTGTGTTAGTGGGCACCTACATCCGAGCTCTTGGGTACCCAGGTGCATTATCAATGAGCAGTAATATTTTGAAAGAAATCTTTAGTTCTCAGCAGGTCTCAATGGTGGGCTTACAATAGTCAGTAAACCATGTGGTAAACTGATGCTCTGTTATCCAGGTCTTGTTCCATGGATAGAGCACAGACAGAGTAAAAGAACAAAATTTTTAGGGGTCCTAGGATTTTTGGAATAGTCCATGAGCACTGGGTTCAACTTCACATCTCCAGATGTATTAAACTCCTAATAAGAAAGTCAGGCAGTCCTTTGAAGCTTCAAAGGCAGGCATGGACTTCTCTCAACCTATGAAAGTCCTATATGGCATCTTCTCATCGAAGGCTGTTGATTCATCTACATTAAAAATGAGTTCTTTAGTGTAGCCACATTATTAATTATCTTAACTAGACCTCCTGGATAACTTGCAGCTTCACCTTGTACTTTTATGTTATGGAGATGGATTCTTTCCTTAAACTTCATGAACTAACCTCTGCTACTTTCAAATGTTTCTTCCTCACCTCTCTCAGCTTTCATGGAATTGATAGGAGTTAGGGCCTTGCTCTGGATTTGGTTTTGGCACTGGGGAATGTTGTGGCTGGTTTGATCTTCAATCCAGACCACTCCATATCAACAATAAGGCTGTTTTGCTTTCTCATCATTCATATGTTCACTGGAGCAGCACTTTCAATTTCCTTCAAGAACTTTTCCTTTGCCTTCACAACTTGGCTAACTATTTGGTGCAAGAGGCTTGGCTTTTGGCCTGTTTTAGCTTTCAACATGCCTTCCTGACTAAGCTTAATCATTTCTCGCTTTTGATTAAAAGAGAAAGATATGCAACTCTTTCTTTCATGGTGAGCACTTAGAGGCCACTGTATAGTTATTAACTGGTCTAATTGAAATTGCTGCTGTATATGGGTGTGGTTTGTGGCACCCAAAAACAATTACGATGTTACAATGGTAATAACAAAGATCACTGATCACAATAAATTAACAATAATGAAAAAATATTGCCAGAATTACCAAAACGAGGCACGAACATCAAGTAAGCAAATGCTCTTGGAAAAATGATACCCATAGACTTGCTTAACACAGGGTTGCTACAAACCTTCAGTTTGTAAAAAACCACATTATCTATGAATCACAATATAGCAAAGCTCAATAAAATGAGATATGCCAGAATTAAACTTTGGCCTAAAAGGTGACAAGAAAACATTTATAAAGGGAAAATAGGCAGTATTTGGACTCTTAAGTATGGATGGAGCACCCACGAAATTAGAGTGCGTTATTCTTTATTTCCCTTAAGTGTTAGGATTCTGAAATCCAAAGAACTGGCTAAAAAATTTTGCTAAGCTATAATTTTTCATTGGCTTAAAAAAACAGAGATATATCAGAAAGCATTTTAAGAATCCTTTTATTTTTATCAAATATCCCAACTTTGAAAAATGCTCCGTTATGCTCTGGTAAGATGGTAGAAGAGATCCATGGTTTGCTATGCAAACTACTCTAATATAGAGCATAGGGTAGAGAAGAAACAATATTGCCCATGCGTTTTATCACTGTGAAGAATGGATAATGGAAAGGTAGTGGAATCATTGTGCTATTCTGCCTCATATTGTACATATTTAAATTTTTCCTTAAAAATGTATTTTCTCAGAACGGCTGGGTGGCTCAGTCAGTTAAGCATCCAACTTCGGCTCAGGTCATGATCTCATGGTTCATGGGTTTAAGCCCCGCGTCGGGCTCTGTGCTGACAGCCCAGAGCCTGGAGCCTGCTTCAGATTCTCTGTCTCCCTCTCTCTGTGCCTCTCCCCTGCTCATGCCCTGTCACTCTCTGTCTCTCGAAAATGAATAAATGTTAAAAAAAAAAATAGATTTTTTAAAAATACATTTTCTCTAAAAACCAGGGTTTGATGGTCCTGTCTGCCTAATCAGTTCTACTGGCAATTTCATGAGAGATAAGACAATGTTTAAGAAACTATACTTTCTTAACAAAATTCTGCAAATGCATCCAAAAATCTCTCCCCAAAATTCACACAGGTGTTACCACAAAATGCTGAGATAGTACATTGTTGTCATTTGTAAGGCTCCATTTCTTTACTGAAGAGTCATCTACACCTCACAAAGAAAACTCCATTTCTAAATATGAATAAGAATCTTATTAAGACAATCTGATTTCATGTATTATTTCATAAAATAAATGAAAATTTTCTGTCTTTAAAAAGCCAGTCAAAATATTGTGTAAATGACTTAAAACTATATTTTGAGAGAAATTTCTGCCAGTATTTGAAATGTTTGATTGACCCATACAAAAGTGGAAAGGTTGCTATTTAAAGGAAAAACACATAATTCTTCTAATTCTTTTTGCCAGTGATGTACTGGTAAATGTTTAACTAGCTCTCCAAAATAAAAATGTATATATAAACATACATAGTTTATTTTAAATTCTACTGATGTAAAGGATATAATACACAATTTGCAAATAATAAGTTATACATTTGTAAACTCTATATGGCCATTTGATTCTCAAAGAATGTTTTTGATGACTCTTGCTAATATCTTGATTTCATAGCTGGCCTATATTTGCAATTCATCCATGATTTGACTAACTCAAATTACAAGTAAATAGTTGATTACTAGCCATTTCAGCACATGGAGATATATATGTTTATATATATAATTTCATTTTTGTTAAAGGTAAGAAAAAGTAAAACAATAATGTATGTTGGAACTCCACTCATTTCATTAGTTTCTTTGTGGAATTGAACTACATTTTTCAAAAACTGGGAAAATATTTCCTCAAGTTTTGTGCTGTTCACAACACAATAGTAGAGACAGACACAACGTACTTTCACATTTAATCTGCATTAGTAACATTTTATCTATTACTTTCTTAGGTCTAGATCAACGAAACAAAAAATCAAGCCCTGATTTTAGTTTTGTCAGTTTCCATGGTGTAAATACTCCTACTGGGGCAGATTTTAAGCTGCCAACGTGACATCACTGAAAATGGAGTTGGGAAGAGATGCATTATACCACACCATCACACAGTATTTCCACAGCTCTACAGACATAACAGATACAAATAACTTCAGAAGTATGGATACTAGCAAGATGTAGTAAAATCATTAGGAATTGATATATCTTGAGTAAATGCTATCTTTGTTCTTAATATAATTAATTTCTATATATTTACATAGTTTTTAATAATGGCTGTGTTTCACAACTGGCTTAGAAAACTTCTAAAAATTGAACAACCACTCTTACAAGCCACAAAGGTTAGTTCAACCACTCCACTGCTTCTCTACTATACGTGAGCTGATATAGGGAATGTAAGTATCGTGTGTGTGTGTGTGATATTATTTTTATAATCCCCCCTCTATTTGCCACATAGATCTTATTGCCCTTTAGCCAAAAAATGCGCAAATTTTTGCTTATCGAGTATTTCCCAAAACTGAAATGAGCTCCTTTAACCCTCTGAAAATCATTTTCAAACTTGAGTATCTCCAAGCTCCAAAACCTTCACCATGCCTAAGGCTTTCTTGGTCAGTTCTTCACAGTTAATCTTTTTTTCTTCCTCCATGCTACCTAAGCACATTATTCATCCTCTGCTTGAAAGTTTCTTAATCCTATCCCATGTTAAAATCAGCCTTTTCAGAGCAGGAACCATATGGAATCTTTGAACTTATTCTTCACACCAAACACAACAGAACATATTCCTGAACTGTAAGCCAGTAAGCCATGAGATTCAGCCAGTATTAATGAGGTTACTTCCATGAGGACAGAGCTGTCTGCAGTGTATCAGAAGCCCATTTCTTCCACCTACCATTGTGGTGAGTGGGTAATCACAAATACATGGAAGAAAGCCAAATTTTCCAATTTGGAAAGGGATGATATTCACAACAATGTCTCTGGCATTTGCTCATGACCAACACGACATCACATGAACACTCAACCCCTATACAAATATGGCTCAAGCCCCATTTAACCAAAAGAAACTGGCAGTACCTGGTGGCTGAAATAACATACATATGCTCAACTAGGATGTTCTCCAAAGGTCAGATGGCGGCTGAGGCCTTAGTGGAAGTTCTTTCAATACTGGAAGTTAGGTGGCTTCAATCTTAGACTTATTTCAACAATTCACTAATTGGGCCAGCGTTTCTCTTAGTATTTCTGGGGCCTGGTGTTTATATCTGTAACTCAAGATGGCTGAATGAGAATGGTCTCCAAAGGGAGTTCTCCAACCCCCATTCTTTTTTTCTTAAATTTTTATTTTTGAGAGAGAGAAAAAGAGAGAGACAGAGTGTGAGTGGAGGAGGGCAGAGAGGGCGAGAGAGAGAAAGAGAGAGAGAGAGGGAATCCAAAGCAGCCTCCAGTCTCTGAGCTGTCAGCAGAGAGCCCAGTCTGGGGCTTGGACCCACAAACCATGAGATCATGATCTGAGCTTAAGTCAGACACTCAATGAACTGAGCCATCCAGGTGCCCCCAACCTCAATTCTCTATGATTCTAAGACTCTAAAATGTACAGTTGAGCAATGCAAAGGCTTCTATCTCCAGTGTGTACTAGAAACCCAAATCAAACATCAAGTTATCAAATGGTAGGCAAGAGTGCGGTTTTTTTTTTTTTCTCATTCTCTAATTCTAGATTATTCTACAAAGTAAATCATCTTGAACTTTAGAACTAGGGAGAAAGAAATTTAATCAATAATAACATATAGCTTATAATTTCTAGCTGCATTGTGGCAGAATAGTTTTATAGCTCTGTTTTAAACCCACACTTCTGTTAAAATATTGAATTGCTCTTGAAAAATTCTAGTTTTTCAATAAAAAATGTTTCTGCTATAAATGAAGGGTTTTTTTGTTGTTGACTATAGGTTCTACATCAAAGTGCTGGCTGCCATGGAGACCAAAGGACATAAATATCAAGTAAAATCTAAGTCAATAACTGGTAATCCCTGTTGGGAAGGATATTTCTCTTTTCTCTATAAAGAGTGATTTTCTAAGTTCAGCAGTGGGGAAAGCAAGGTTCATAAAGCTGATGATGCAAGCATGCCCCACCGTGAGTCACAGAGCAGGCGGTATTAGTCTGTCTTTCCGGCTATCTATAATAGCCAAGCAAAGGAAGAAGGCGGCTAATACAGAAGGCAGCCTGTAGCACCAAGGAAAGCAGGTGGGTGTCTTTTGCTGTTACATTGACCTCATCTACAAAAATAGTTGGTCCTGAAGAATTGAAAATAATTAAGAAGGTGGAAATTCAACTGAAAAGACAGTGTGGTGGCACTTACTATGTGGAAGGTGCCACACAAGCCAGGTTATCTCCTGAGGCCTCCCCTCCATTAGTAGTTCCTCAGTTTCTGTTAAGCCCAAAGGAGAATAAAGTCCCAACTTTTCTCTCAGCTTCAGATACTCCATGGAACAGATGGCCATAATTAAAGGCATTGCCAGCTTTCCTGTCTCTGCTCGAGGGGCGGAGAGGGGCGAGAAGGTGTCACAGATAGCACTCCTCTTCACACTTTCCTATATTTGTTCATTTTTAATGTTGAGGTGGAGTTTCCATATCTTGTATCTCAATTACATGAATATCTGCTGATAACTACGTGTTTACTAAAAAACATCTATTAAGGGGCACCTGGGTGGGTCAGGTGGTTGAGCGACTGACTCGATTTCGGCTCAGGTCAGGTTCCCTGGGTTGTGGGATAGAGCCCTGCATCAGGCTCCACGCTCAGATTCTCTCTCTCTCTCTCTTTCTCCCTCTGCCCCTCTCCCTCCTGCTCACACTCTCTCCTCTGCAAAAATGAAATAAAATAAATCTTTTTAAAAAAAATCTATTAAATAGCTACAATGTAAAAGACACTCCATTAGCCCCTTTGTGGATAAAAAGATTAACTTAACATAGATTCTGTCCCTTAGAGAGCTTATAGACTGAATGGAGACACAAACAGTTCAATAAATATAATACAAATGATGTGCCATAATGAAGACATATGCAAAGTACATGGGAGTTCAGTGGGGGGAGAGATAACTTCCAACTGAGCAGATGGAGAAACACTTAATGGAAAAGTTGGAGTTAAAGTGGATTATAAAGATGAAACAATTTGGGAAGGACAGGACACGTACTGCAGATTGATTAGTTTTACTGGAATATAAGATATGTATGTGGAAGTAACAAGCTATAAATTTAATAAGATAGGTTCTTTTGGGAAATTATTGTAACTAGAGTTTAGATATGATGGGTCTAAAATCCTTGTTTAAAAAATCCTGAAAGATATCCAATAAGGAGTTGAAAATATTGGACTAAATTGTTAAATTGGAGCTTAACATACAGCTTAGGGGTAAGTTCTAGGGGGGAAACCAGGACTTTGCCAAGAGAAAAACCAGTGAGTAAAACAAAAGGAGAACAAAGATGCAATTATTAAAGATTTTTTAGGTTTGCTTATTCATATACATACACATATATATGTATGTGTTTCAGGAGATTCAATCATAAGCCTAGAGCAACCATAACAGAATCATCATTTATTGAATTCACTGGGATGAGCTTCTTATATAAACTATCATTTTACCATTACAACAACCCTATAAAAACATCTTTATTTTCACTTTTGATATATATGAAAAAAGTAATTTCCCTCAAGTTACCATAACTCAAAAACTCCAAGACATTACTGGAATCTGAATCTGGTTTGATCCAAACTCGAAGTCACTGTGCTGACCTGCCTCCCAGAAGCTAGCCTTCCCTAAAAGTCGCGGATGACCTAAATAATGGGACCAACGACGGTTGCCAGGCCTAGTAAATAAAAATATGGAATACTGAGTTAAATTTGAACTTCACATAAACAACAATATTTTTAGAATAACTATGTCCTGGGGCGCCTGGGTGGCCTAGTCGGTTAAGCGTCCGACTTTCGCTTAGGTCATGATTTCGCGGTTCGTGGGTTCGAGCCCCGCATCGGGCTCTGTGCTGACTGCCAGCTCAGAGCCTGGAGCCTGTTCCAGTCTGTGACTCCCTCTCTCTCTGACCCTCCCCTGCTCACGCTGTCTCTCTCTCTCTCTCTCTCCTAGAGATAAATAAAACATTAAAAAAAAAAAAAAGAATAACTATGCCTTATGTAATATTTGGAGAAATGTTTATACTAAAAAGTTATTTCTTGGGGCGCCGGGTGGCTCAGTTGGTTAAGCGTCCGACTTTGGCTGTGGTCATGATCTCACAGTTTGTGGGTTCGAGCCCTGCGTCGGGCTCTATACTGACAGCTCAGAGCCTGGATTCTGTTTCGGATTCTGTGCCTCCCCTCTCTCTCTGACCCTCCCCTGTTTACGCTGTCTCTCTCTCTCAGAAATAAATAAAACATTTTGAAAAAATTAAAAAAAATTAAAAGGTTATTTCTTGTTTAAAATTCAAATTTAACTGGAGATCTTGTATTTTATCTGATCAGCCTAGGAGCAGCTGAAATTTGGGAAATTATGTCAGTTCTGTTAACAGTAGATTTTCCTTAGTTCGCTTAGTAACAATGTAGGCAGGCAATCAATAAGGCATAGATGGATAAAAAAGAATGAACAAATGAATGGGTAATATATTATAAAAAGTACTAGAGAATGAACAATATTATTTTAGCCATTTATATATTAGTGATATTATTATTTTGATAGCTTTTGGATGTTAGGATATTTAGTAATATGGGGTAAAATACTCACTTAAGTTTCTCAAATATCAATGAAAATATTAACACACTCGTTTTAACTAAGATTTCAGAAAGAAAAATCACCACAACCCAAATCTTCCACATATACAGAACTAATTTAAAAGTTCTACTGATTTAACCTAATTGAAAAATTAGCTGCGTATTTTTATAGTTCAATTTTTCAGATTACATGTTTCTCCAGACATATGACACAGCCAATGGCCAAATTAAGAACATAATAATGTAGATATTTTAAAGAAAGAATAATTCAAATGCACAACATTATTCTTCAGTTATTACTTCCAATTCTCAGTTGATGAAATAAACCATTTAAGAACTTGTCGTCTGGCACAAAAATACATAAATCAATGGAACAGAACAGAGAGTCCAGAAATAAACCCATATTTATATGGTCAATTAATCTATGACAAAGGAGGCAAGAATACACAATGGGAAAAAGACGGTCTCTTTAATAAATGGTATTGGGAAAATTGGGCAACTGCATGAAAAAGAAAGTAACTGGACCACCTTCTTAAACCATATACAAAAATAAACTCAAAATGGATTAAAGAATTAAATATAAGACCTGAAACCATAAAACTCCTAGGAGAAAACGTAGCAGTAAGCTCTTTGACATTTTTCTCAGCAACATTTTTTTTGGATCCGTGATCCATCTCATCAAGCAAGGACAACAAAGGCAAAATGAAACAAATGAAACTACATCAAACTAAAAAGCTTCTGCACAGTAAAGGAAACCATCAATACAATGAAAAGGCAACCTACTGAATCAGAGAAAATATTGGCAAATGATATATCTGATAAGGGGTTAACATGAAAAATATATAAAGAACACATACAAGTCAATATTTTAAAAATAACCAGTTAAAAAATGAGCAGAGGATCTGGATAGTCATACACACACACACACACACACACACACACACACTAGAATATTACTCAGCCATTAACAAAATGAAATCTTGCCATTTGTGACAACATGGAAGAACCGAGAGGGTGTTATGATAACTAAAATAAGTCAGACAGAGAAAGACAAATACTGTATGACTTCACTTACATGTGAAATTAAAAACTTAACAAAACAAAACAGAAACTGACTCACATATATAGAGAACAGACTGACAGTTCCCAGAGAGGAGGAGATGGCAAGATGTATGAAATAGGTGAAGAGGATTAAGAGGTACGATCTTCTGATTATAAAATAAATAAGGCAGGGATGTAATGTACAGCATAGAGAATGTAGCCAATAATATTGTAATAACTTTGTATGGTGACAGACGGTCACTAGACTTATTGCAGTGACCATTTTGTAATATATATAAATATTAAATCACTGTGTTGTATACTTGGAAATAATATTGTATAACAATTATTTTTCAATTAACAAAAAGGAAATAAAAAAAACTTCACCTCTTATATGGGGTCAGCAGCTGCAACTGGAAGAAATTTTAAATGAAATTTCAAATCAATGAACAATCTAAAACAAATGAAAAAGGTTTATTTTGAATTTATTGATATGGCATGACTCTCAACTTGCTGTTCAGTGAAATGAGAATTGTATTTAACTTTAGGACAAGAAATTAAGAGGTATTTAATCAACGAGTACTATGACAATTAAAGCTTGTCATTAATATGCATTGTATCTATGAAAATTACCAAGATCATTGATGATGTGCATTTTTAAATCAGAATCTGTTCTTGCACTTTTTTTTTGTGATGCAATCAAAGAGTGGAACATTTCTAAACAAGATTTGGTTTTTGAATGACTTGAAAAGCTGTTAGTTTTAAATGGGGCCTGAACAAGAAAAGGCTCTAAAGCAGGTCCAGGCTATCATGCAAGATTCTCTGCAACATCGGCCATATGATCCCAGTAGGCCCAATGATGCTTAAAGTGCCAGTGGCAGGTACGAATGCTGTTTGGAGTCTTTGCCAGGCCTCTACGGGTGAATCATATCCCCCAAAATGAATCAAATGTCAAATATATACATAGGAAAAATAATTATTCTTTCCTGAGATTCCTTAGAGGAACATCAGACTTATAAATCAGATAGCATTTATTGTTTCTATTAATTTTAGGTATCTGTATGTCTTTGAAGTTTGATTTTTTTAAATTTTTTAAATATTTATTTATTTTTGAAAGAGAGCAAGAGAGACACGGTGTGAGCAGGGGAGGGGCAGAGAGAGAGAGAGAGAGAGAGCAGAATCTGAAGCAGCTCCAGGCTCCGAGCTGTCAGCACAGAGCCTAATGTGGGGATCGAACTCACAAACTGTGAGATCATGACCTGAGCTAACATTGGACACTTAACCAATTGAGCCACCCAGGCACTAGATTTTTTTCCCAATAAGATTTTTATTTATTTCTGGTTCACAAGAAAATTCCTCACTGCAAAGTGATAAGCATATCTGGATATCAGGCAGGAGATGTTACAACTAATGGAGAAAAAATAGTTGTAACTTTCTGTGCAACTGTCGAGTTTTGATCAAGTGATTATGATATAAAAATGATAGCGTGAAGGGGAAAAAAATCACTTTTTTCCCTTTTTTTGCTTTGAGTGACCACAACAGAAATAAAAATACAAAGTAAAACAAAACTATAGGAATACAAGACTGAGGCTGAAGCCAAAAATGTTGCAACGACAAATTGTTTATAAAAACTCTGAAATCGGGTCGTTTGCAGTCTCATGGGGCTGGCCCTTTGGCCATCTGCTGGAAAGCCCTGAGACCTGCCGGCCAGCCCCGTGCAACCCTGGCACTCACTGTATAGGTTTCCTGATGGGCTCCTAGATGAGGATGCTCGTCTGTACATTTCCGAGATGGAAATCTAATGGTATCCACAGCGTCTTCTTTGAACTAACAGAATAACACAGATGGAACATGTGACTATCACACAGCAGTCTCTCTAGGCAACATTGAATGTTTCTGGTTCAGGGTAACCATATGCTTGGAGACCATCGCACTATCCATCAATTGTATAAAAGTATCAAGGACTTTCTAGAAGTCTGGGTAAAGAGCAGCATCAATTTCTAACTGGGCTGTTGGCAGGTTTGGCTTGAAATAAAAATTGGGGATAAAACACAATCTCTGTTGTCCCCAGTAGCTTTAAGAAGGGGGGAATAAAGATCCTCTGCTCTGGCCAGGGTGAAAGCACAGAGATCAAACAAATGGCCCCACCTAGAACAATCAGGAAACAGACTCAATATATGAAAAACAGTTTTCAGATATGTGAAACAGGCAGCCCAGGACAGTGACCCCTGAGAGAAAGCAAACCTACAAGGGTAACCCCTTCAACTGCATCAATTTCCTGCCTAGGGTCTGTTTACAGGTCAGGGAGTAAATGGAAGACACTCAGACCCCAATAATCTTACCGAACTGAAGATCCAGAGATCAGAGTTCAGAAACCTCAGGGAAGCTAGAAGTTGTGGGCGATGAAACAGAGGGAAGAACTGTAAGGAAAGGGACCCAGAGACCTGCAGAGGGGTGGGGGCAAGTCTTCATCTGACCTGTGTGTGCATAAGAAGAAAGTACCTGAAGCGAGGGAAAGAATCACTAAAAAGGAGGAGGCAGAACATTTCTGGAAGCTACACGTTGGGCATAATCCTAAAAACTAGATAGCCTTAGTAATGGTGCTAAATTGGCCCTAGACTAAAGGCTTCCCTGGACTGACCTTAATAAAGCTCAAAAGTCTTGAGAGGATGTAACTGATTCTAATTAACTTAAATTGTTATGAAAGGGGAAAAAATAAGCCAACACCGTATTTAATAGATTACAACAAAATATGGCAATCAAGACTTTAAAACCCACAACGTCTACCATTCGATTTAAAAATGATTATAAGGTAAGAAAATATGGCCCATAAATGGGGGAGTTCATCAACAGAAACATATCCAGAAATTATAGTAATTATGAAATTAGCAGAGAAGGATATTAAAAGGACTATTGTATGATCCTTATTCTCAAAAAGGTAAAGGAAAACATAAGCATGATAGAAGATAAATGAAAGCTATGAAATAGGCCCAAAGGTCATTCCTAGATATGGGAAGAAATATCTGAAGTGGAAACTGCACTGTATGGAATTAAAACAGATTAGACAGTGTGGGTAAAAAAAAAAAAAAAAAAAAAAAAAAAAACAGGAATTAAA
>NW_027528345.1:839185-982711 GCF_008692635.1 Crocuta crocuta
AAAAAAAATTAAAAAGAGTGGGTAAAAAAAAAAAAAAAAAAAAATCAGTGGGATTTAAGCCATTGTCAGTAGAAACTATCCCAAATAAAGCACAGAGAGAAAAAACTGGAGGGAGGGGGTGAGAGGTTCAATCAACAATTAGGCCATACAGCAGTATAACCTATGTGTAGTTGGAGTCCCAGAAGGAATGGTGGGACAGAAAAATATTTGAAGAAAAAAACACTGGACTTTTTCCAGATTTGGAAAATTTCCAGATTTGGTGAAAATTATAAGCCCACAGTGAAAAAAAATCAAAGAAACCCACACAAAACATATAAAAAGAACCCCACATCATCACACTGTTGTTGAAAGTAGTGACAAAGAAAAACCTCAATAACTGCTAGAGAACAAAAAAGAATAAGAATAAAGCCAAGAATGATAGCACACTTCTGGCCAGCAGCCATGCAACCCAGAGTACACTGGAGAAACCATCTTCAAAATAATGAAGGGATTGGGGTGCCTGGGTAGCTCAGTTGGTTGAGCGTCCACTTTGGCGGAGGCCATGATCTCACTGTTTCTTAGGTGCTGACAGCTCAGAGTCAGGAGCCTGCTTGGGATTCTGTGTCTCTCTCTGCCTCTGCCCCTCTCCCTTCCTGCTCTATCTCTTTCTCTCTCAAATATAAATAAAAATTTTAAAAATTAAAATAATGAAGGGGAAAGGGGGAAGGAGAACACCTTGACCTCAAATTCTTTACTCAGCAAAAATGCTTTTCAAAAATAAAGGTGATGGGGGCCTGCGTGGCTCAGTCGATTAAGCCTCCGACTTTGGCTCAGATCATGATCTCATGGTTCGTGGGTTCGAGCCCTGCATAGGGCTCTGTGCTGACAGCTAGTTCAAAGCCTGGAGCCTGTTTCAGATTCTGTGTCTCCCTCTCTCTCTCTGACCGTCCCATGCTCATGCTCTCTCTCTCTCAGAAATAAATAAAAAATTAAAAAAATAAAGGTGAAATGAAGTCTTTTTCAGACAACAAAAACTAAGGGAATTTATTGTCAACAGACATGCACTACAACACACTTTAAAGAAAGTTCTTCAGACAGAAGATAATGATGACAGATGGAAATCTAGATCTATATAAATGAATGAAGAGAACTGGAAATGGTAACCATGTGGGTAAATATAAAAGCCTTGTTTATATTTTAATACCTTTATTTTTTCAAATTTATTTATTTTGAGAAGACAAAGGGGCAGAGAGAGAGGGGAGAAGAGAATCTCAAGCAGGCTCTACACTGTCAGCGTAGAGCCCAACGTGGAGCTTGATCCCATGAACCATAAGATCATGACCTAAACCAAAATCAAGAGTCAGACACTTAACCAGCTAGGCCACCCAGGTGCCCCTATTTTATGTCTTTAAAAGAAAATTGAATGCTTAGCAAATACAAACCATAATCAGAAAAACATGGTTAGCTTGCTTAAAAAAAAAAAAAGGATGAATGACGATAGTTCTATTTGTTGGACTTTAGGAAAGTCATTTTTAAATGGGTAGAAGTCATCGCATATGGTATGTAATGCTTCCAGAGAGACATTACATTTATTAATGGATACATGTAGATTCCTCTCCCACTGCCTACAAATGTCCTCCCTCTCATAGAACCAGGAATCCTAATATTTCATAGTCTGAGTACAAGAAGGAATGTCCCTACACAGTGTAGTTTGTAAAGGGAGAGAGATGAGAGATGAGAATATGGTCTCTAGTCTTAGTAACGTCCTTGACAGCCATCTGATTATGGTTCCTGAATACTGTAAGTTGCACGAAGTAACAAGTAAAAAATTAAAAACAAAGACTGGAAAATAGAGTCCCAGAACATTTCGAGGACACATAGCAACAAGACAAAGTGACATTTAATATACGGAAAACAGATATAGGATTTGGCAAGAAGTTCTAAACGCTGGACTAAGGGAGGTCTCAGAAAAAGAGAATAGCAAAATGAAGGAGGGGTAATTTTTCAAAGAAATGATAGATGAGAATATCCAGAGCTGAAGAAGACAGACATGGTTACAGTAAAATAGCTTCTAAGTAGAAATGAAGAATATAAATACATTTTAAAGACATTTCCAAGAATCAAGGATAAAGTGATATTCCAAAGAAAATAGGAGTTGTCTCCAGTGACAATAACTAAACAGACATTACATTTCCTGTCAGCAATAAAATATGATAAGAAGATAATCAATACTTTCAAAATTCTGACAAAAAAATACTTTCAACTAAAACTTCTGTACGAAGTCAATTCAATGAACAAGTGTGATAGCCATGGTTAGAATAGACCCAGAAAATTTACTTTCTATTCACCTTTTCTTAAAAAGTTACTTGAGGAGAGGTGCCTGGGTGGCTCAGCCAGTTAAGCTCAGGTCATGATCTCGCAGTTCACTAGTTTGAGCCCTAAGTGAGGCTCTGTGCTGACAGCTCATAGCCTGGAGCCTGCTTCGGATTCTGTGTTTCCCTCTCTCTCTAAGCCCCTCCCCTGCTGACGCCCTGGCTTCCTCTGTTAAAAATAAATAAACATTAAAAAAAATTACTTGAGGATTTACTCTAGCAAAAGAAGATAGTAAAGCAATAAATGAAAAGACATTCAAAGGATGCTGGAAAACAAGGCAACTGGGAAGGCTAGAGAGGTGAAGTCCCAAGCTGACCAGAGAGCAAGGGGAATTGAGAGAGCTCTGAGAGAGAGGACCCTAGGGAAGAACAGAGTTGCCATAAAATATAACCAGATACAATGAAGCCTATGACAAAGGCGAATGCTAGGGGAAAAAACCATTTAGAAACACCCCAAAAAGTGAAGGAGGAAAGGCACTATAAAAATGTCAAGGTCTAAATGGAAAACAAAACTAAAATGCAGCATTATTTTAAATATTTGGGACCACATCTTTGTAATAGGAGAGAATAAAAGTAATTCTTAGCAACCTGTAGTCAAGAATTGAATTTTATTTTTGTTGTTATAGAAATAATATTTTCTGCATCATTGTCCAGTGTTAGATTTAACATAAGGACAAAAGATGGAAGACTCAGGTGTAGTTTCTGTACAGAAAGCAAATTTTAATAACCTTGACAATATAAAAGCAAACTCCTCCTTGACACAAAGATCATAGAGGAGGGAGGAACGTCAGACAAAAGGAGGAGGATGCTAATGTTTTCATCTTACCTAGTGGGACATTGAAATACCCTCTGGAAGTTAACTAGAACCAGAGACAGGGCATTAAAGTTACTATTCAAAGTTACAAAGCTGGGGCGGCTGGCTGGCTCAGCTGGTTAAGCATCATCTGAGTCTTGATTTCAGCTCAGGTCATAATCTCACAGCTTGTGATTTTGAGCATGGAGCCTGCTTGGGATTCTCATTCATTTATTCTCTCTCTCTCTTTGTTCCTCTCTCTCTCAAAAATAAATCAATAAACTCAAAAAAATAAAAAGTTACAAAGCTAAGGAATTAAGGAACTAAGGCAAATACAACCTCAAGGCAAAGTCAGGACAAAAAGGTAGAAGGGAATAAAAACGAGCCTAAGCCTCCACTTTCACAGTGGAAACCGATCCATGTTATCAATTTACACTTTTATCTAAATTGATAAATATATACTGATAAAGTAAAAATAGAGCATATTTTCTGCTTTATTGAGGTAATCACCAAAAGATAAAAACAAATTAGGAAAAGAGCTTGTCCCAAAGGTGTATATTTGGATAGCAGTCAGGGGCAAACAAAGTTTATTGCTTTTCGTTATTTAAGAATTTTGAAATCAGTTAGAAGGAGAAAAGCAAATGCAAATCAATTGAGGGAATAAAAGAGCAAACCAAAAGCAAATGTACTTTTTAAATATATTGCGTTTCCTATGGCATGGAGGACACACTTTTTGCATTTAATGCTAATTTTCTTGAGAGTTTCCTGCTGATTTCTAGTGATTGTTAGAAATATCAGTCTGAAATAGAAAATGATGATGGTGAAAATAAACCTTGCTTACCTCAACTTCAAGATATTTTGGGAATAAAGATGCAGGTTCTTTTTTCACTTGAAAGAACAAAATCCATCTGCTCCATAGGATTACTGACAGTCTGTCTTCTCCCATATGGGTTTTGTTTTATGCAGCAGCACGAAACTACACTTCCAAGGTCTAGTTTTCTACCTCTTATTTATTTTCTTCTTTCTTTCTTTGGAAAAAACATGCATGCTGATTCTTAGAGATTGAATTCCTACTTGGGTTTCCCTCTACTCCTTAGAGAACAGTTTTTAAATTTCCTTTGAGGGATATAATGGATTTCTATTATGTAGAACCTATTATCAAGCAGTACCGCACAGCACACACAGATGAGGTATTCGATATATAAAGAAAATAAAAGAATAAACAAAAAAGTCTATTAAATTCTGCGATGAAAGTATAATAGACCACAAAAGCAGTCTGATCACATTTTAGTATGCATCTTAATACATCAAGGTTTAGGAGATGATATTTAATGACCAATATGGGGGAGGGGGAATTCTAGCAGAAGAAATTGAGAAGCAACTGTCAGAAGGTAACTGATTTTATATCTTAAAAACTTTAGGTTTTGAATCAACCCAAGTCAGGTCCTTCAGTTTAAAAGAGAACTCTAGAGGCAAAACCCTTGAGCCCTGACCAAGGGAAACACCAAAGGAACATGACAAGAGCGTGAGGGGCTACATTATCAAAAAGTTGATGCTTATATGCTGACAAAATTGGAGGCTAATGAAACACTGAAGCACTAAACTGAACACAGTCAAGCCTCAAAATGCCTGGGATGCATGAATGTATTTCTGAAATATTCAATAAGAAATAGGAGTGAGAGAGATGGGCCTTGAAAACACTCAGGGGTACCCCTCGCATCTTACCATAGGTAAAAAGTTGGAGAATTGGGACAATCATAAAATCCAGGACAATCAAAACCAAGGAAAGCAGGGTGCCTGGGTGGCTCAGTTAACTGAGCAGCTGACTTTGGCTCAGGTCATGACCTCGAGGAGGTTCGTGAGTTTGAGCCCCACACAGGGCTCACTGCTGTCAGCATATCAGCTCGGAGAGTGCTTCAGATCCTCTGTTCCCCTCTCTGTGCCCCTCCCCTGCGTGCACTCTCCCAAAAATATAAGGATATTTTAAAACCCTGAGAAACAACAGCTCACACATTCAAGAAACATTAAGACCTCAAGATTGTCTTGTCCTGTACTAGTCAACAACTGCCCTAACTGCCCACCTTGGTTCACAGGCAAGGTCTGTCTGCCTTGCCTCCACTTCCTCATGGCCTTTCTGCTTGTGGTACTCAAATAACCTTTATCCTCTCCACTCTCATTAAGGCTCCTAGTAGCCTCTTGCTGGACAACCTGAAGTCTATATTTCAGTCCTTATCTTAATTGGTATTTCTGTTCGCTGGAGATTATCAGCTATGTTTTCCTTGAAAATGAATTTTCCTTGAAATGGTTTCTCATGCTGGCCTCTAACCCTATGTTCATTCCTTTGGAAGATCGTTATTGAAGGTCTTTTATGTGCCAGGCACTCTTATAGGCTCTGTGGATACAACAGTCAATGAAACAGCCAATCCTTGATCTCACAGAATTTACATTATAAAGGGGATAAAGAAAAATTAATAAAACATTTAGAATACAAGAAAAGAACAGTTAAGAAAAAGAAAGCAGGGAAGGTGGGATAAGGAGTTAAAGCAGACTGGATTGTAATTTTAGAATAAGTAGCCATAAAAGTTGATATTGGATATCGATTAAAAACTTAAAGGAAGTAGGGAGTAAATCATATGGATTTCTGGGGGCATATCAATCCAGGAAGAGAAATTTCAAAAGTAATTTCAAAGGCCCTGAAGCAGGAATTTCACAGTTTGTGAGATCAAGTCCTGAGTCAAGCTCTGTGCTGACAGTGTAGGGCCTGCCTGGGATTCTCTCTCTCTCTCTCTCTCTCTCTCTCTCTCTGTCTCTGTCTCTCTTTATCCTTCCCTCCTTTCCTAGCCCCCCATGCCCCTCACCCCCCTTTTAAAATTAAAAAAAAAAAACTTAGAAAAGAAAAAGAACTTCAAGAAGACCAGGGTGATTAGTGCCAAATGAGCATGGGGGAAAAGTAGGAATTGACTAAAGAGAAGTAACTGGGAATATATCATATAGGACTTTGGATGTCATTCGTAGGAGCTTGGCTTTTACCCCAACTGAGGTGAGAACCCACGATGGGGGGAGGGGGAGGTAGCAAAGAAGTGACATGACAAGACTTGTATTTTAACAAGGATAACTAGCTTCTCTACTGAAATAGGTTGAAGAGGTTCATGGATTAAAGCAAGAAGGCCAGTTAGGAGGCCATTGCAATATTCCGAATGAAAAAAATTAGTGGTCTTGATTAAGGTGGCAGCAGTGAGCTAACAAGAAGTCGATTTTGGATGGGATGTTTAGCTGGAGCTGACAAGACTCACTGATTTTGGCCACAGCAACTGAAAAATGGAGTTGTCATTTGCTGGGATGGGGAAGACTCAGGCTGGGTAGGGTGAAATGAGAGAGGATCACAGAATGTCAGAAGCTTGCCTATCGCATATGGATGTGTGCGTGGCAATTGGGTGATAGGCAGTCTGAAATTCAAGGGAGAAGTCTGAGTGAGAGATACAAATTTGGATATCATAAGACATACATGGTATTTCAAGCTGTGAATCCAGATGATCACAAAGTGAGTGAAGACAGAAAAGAGAAACACCCCAAGGCTGAGCTCTGGGTCACTCCAGTATTTCAAATTCTTCTCTGTTTACCAGGTTAGTATACAAGGGCGATCCCCAGGTTGTTCTCACTCTCCTTTCCTCCAGCACTAAGGATCGAGCTCTTCTGAACAAAGGACCATCTATTTTTCCTTTCACATTAACTTCCTCTCAGTCACAGGCTTAGGGTGACCAATGTGACTTCTATTTCTTTCCCATATCATATTTGATTTTCATATGAGCCATACATCCTCTATAGCAGTTACCATAATTTGTATTTATTGTATTTGTATGCCTCTTTGTTGACCCTCTGCTTGCTTCACCATACTGAACCTTTCATGAGCACACAGACCAGTGTGTTGTTTACCCCAGCATCTAGCACAAGGCCTGACGTGGTGAAGGAAAATATTGATATTTATTGAAAGGATGCATATGAGCCATTCACTGATGACTCTCTGTTATGTAATCCCAATCTGATTTTTCCCCAGCTTCGGAATTCACCAAACTGGCCATGAGGTCTTCATTTAGATGTCCCACAGACACCTCAAATTCAACATACGCAGGAAGAATTCTGCATGTTGCCTTGTAAACCAGTGTTAGCCCCTCATTTCAATGGATGCAAAGATCATTTACTTAGCCATCCAAATCAGAAATCTAAAAGTCATCCTAAACTCCTTTTTTCTTTCACACCTCTTCCTATTAGTCACCAAATCTTGCCAATTCCTCTAAACGTCCTTTAGCATCATCTCTGCTACCTTTGTTTAGTTCAACTCCTCAATTTTTATTTCAAAAGCCTCATTGTTTCTCTTCTTGGCTCTATCCTATTCTTCTTCAACTTATTCTTATTGTTTACAGAATAATCCTTTTATTTTTTTTAAGTTTATTTATTTTGAGAGTGAGAGAGAGAGAGAGAACATGAGCAGGGGAGGGCAGAGAGAGAGAGGGAGAGACAGAATCCCAAGAAGGCTCTGCACCATCAGTGCAGACCCCAACTCAGGGCTTAAACTCACAAGCTATGAGATCATGACCTGAGCCAAGATCAAGAGTTGGAGGTTTAACCGACTGAGTCACCCAGGCACCCCTAGAATAATCCTTTTAAAAAGCAAAACTGATGAGCTACTCTATTAAGATTTCATATTGCACCCTTTCACTCCTCTGCAGGAATCAGAAACCAGAGACCAATCCAGTTAATGTTCAGTTTGGACCATTTATTTGTTAAGTAAATTTGAATGTTTCCAACATCAAAATGGGAATACTTGGTGTACAAATTTAAATGTATGACTCAGCTTGAAAACTCCAAAGCTCTGACAACACTGGACACAAATTTCCACATTCAGCAACCACATGGAGCTGAATGCCACCTACTTCCCATGGGATGGTGATGCCCTGGACTCCAGGCCACCACAGTCTACCACTGCTCACATCACTCACATAGGCTATGTGACTGGCTCTGCTTGCTTAAAAGGCAAACTTCAAATACCTTAATGTGACTTATAAAACCATCTGGATATGCTTCTTCAGGTGACCTTTCTAGAATTCCCCCTTCCAGATGCCCCTCACCTTCTGAGGCACATCTCCCACCAGACTCAAACTGTATAATCATGACAATATATCTGCAGTTCTCTAAACATACCATGGTCTCTGGTTTCCCTCCAGTTACATTCACTGTTCCCTCTTTCAGGAATGCCCTCCTGCCCCTTTACACTCCTATTCATCCATCCAAAAACAGACAGATCCTTTTTTTATGGTGGAAAAAAATTATATTTAGATTTAGCCAGCTGGACTCAGTTTAGATGATCCCGATTTTGTTGGCAACATCCAAAGCATCATAGTCAGGAGCCAGTCGAACATATGCTTTCTTTTCTCCATCAGGCCTGATCAGAGTGTTGACCTTGGCCATGTCAATGTCAGAGAGCTTCTTCACAGCCTGTTTGACCTGGGGCTTGTTGACCTTGACATCCACAATCAACACAAGTGTGTTGTTGTCTTCTATTTTCTTCATGTCTGATTAGGTAGTCAGGGGGAACTTGATATCATGGTGGTCAAGCTTGTTTCTCCTGGGGCCCTTCTCTCGAGGATATTTGGGCTGCCTTCAGAGATGCAGTATTTTGGGCAGTTGGAATGTAGGTAACTTGCATATCTTCTTTTTTTGTGTGACTATGGATACCTTTCAGCACTGCTCTCTTGGCCTTCAAAGCCAAAGAAGGCTTCCTTCTTCACCTTCAGCACCATCTTTGTGAAAGGGCCAAAAACAGATAGATCTTGATGGGCTTGCAGACTCACTCCCTCCCCTTCAGATAGATTAACAGAGAGCTGACTCAGGAGGTCTGGGTTTACATACAAAAAATCTGGATAGTAAGAGCTGCTAGGCCTCTGAGGCATTCCCTTTCTAACAGTACCATTTGCTCACCCCTTGTTACACAGTCACAGGCATGTCCTCTGTTCCTCTGACCCTATCAATATGTAGGGTTACAGGATTGGAACCCTTTCAACTGGAACGTAGGCCGTCACGTATGCAGCCTAGACTGGACTAAACTACCGGTCAGCGAGAGAGCAGAAGATTGTGTATACCTTACTAATTCTCTGCTTGTAAGTTTTCCCGTAGTAAACCCTTTAAGGTATCTGCTTCTCGCACTGCTAGAGGTATGTGTCCATGGCCCCTTGGCACAATGCCTTCAGTTCCCTGCCCAAGCTTTCCTTGATTTATAAAGCTTTTCCTGCCTTACCCCAGGAAGACTCAGATCTTCGTTGGGGTCTTCTTGCCACCGTGCTCATTCTTACTTCCCTTTGCCACTTAGAAGATTTATCAACTTACTGCAATTCTTGGTGTGACTTCCTACTTTATTCGTCTTTCCAATACCACACCAGGCAAAGGTGGAGGCTCAGTAAATGTTCACATGAATTAGCTAAGTAATATCAATGGAGTAACTCTGATAACTTACAGCAGTTATTCACAAGACAAAGGAGTGAATCTTTCCACCTAATGTAGTAGGTACTGAAATAAATGACACTAGTTTCCATTTTTGTTCATTTCTTAGTATATTTATTTTTATTCTTTATAAAACAGTCTCATGGAATTGTTTTGAAGGTTAATTCCAACAAGATGCCTACATGGTACCCAGCAAAGAGTGGGTGCTGAACAAAAATACACTACACCAGGGAGGCAGTGTTTGAAGTGGTTGAATACAAATGCTTTCAAATTCTAATTCAAGATTCTAATCCTGGGGTGGAAACGGTGCACAGCACAGAGCAAGCACTGAGTGTTTGTTGAATGAGTGAATGAATCTACCAGGGAATGAGCAAATCCTGGCTCTGCCCGTTGTTCTTGGGTTGCCTCCAAGCCTTTGCACTCACTGTTCTCTGCATAAAACAATCTTTCCCCAGATGACTTCCTGAGGCTGCTGTTCTAATGTCTTCTTGAGAGGACTTCCCAGAAAACCTAGATGAAATGGCACCTTTGCACTCACCTTCTTCTTCCTCTACTTTGGCGTCCAATCTCTCGCTATCCTCAACACTGTACACTCAGCTCTTCTCCAGCTCAAATTTAAGCTCAAGAGCGCAAGAACTCTGTCTGCTTTGTGTACTACTGTATTTACACCTAGAACAGTGTCTGCATGAATGAATCTTGAAGACACTTGGCTAGACTCCTCTTCCTCATTTGTAAAGTAATGGGGTGGAAATAAATGTACTAATGCCTTCTAGATAAAACTTTTCCCATTTCTCCCAGCTTTTTGCCCACAAAATACAGCAAAGAGCTGCCTTCTTTTATGAATAACATTCAAAATCTGTGCTGCCAGATAAAGTTGGTAAAGGGTCCCCCCTTCATGTCCATACTCAAAAGCTTCTTCCACGGAGCTACTCTGAGCTGTCCAGATGGTAGCTAAATCCTACAGCAGGAATGGGTTTGTGTTTTCACAGAATTTAAAATTTTATAGCTGTGATGATTCTAAAAGCTCCCAAACTCCTGCAGTTCAGTGTCCTATGGCTTCAGGCCTTCTTTGTTTGAGAGATGGGGGCGAGAGAAATGTACGGAGCTCCCTACTTCTCTGACATCTTGCCTCCCTCTCTCTCTAAAAGCTTACCTGGACCAACTGATTCATTTTACAGATGTGGACTGTGAAGACCAGAGGGGCCAAGTGACTTAGTCAAGATTACACGGTTAGTGGCAGAGCCAGGAAAACACACAAACACACATACACACACACACACACACACACACACACACACACACACACTGTAGGATCCTAACCCACACCCATTATAGTAAGTGATGGTCCTCTATCATTAAAAGGGAAGCACCGGGATTCAAATATCTACCCCTGATTCTGAGACCATTTTTCTACCATAACACCGGATTGCTCCTCAGTCTTGCTAAAGGCCATACCCATTAATACTACCCCAGTGGAAATATAATTTCATTCTTCCAGAAGCTGAATCTCTCATAACAAGCTAAGTTGGAATTAGTGACAGACAGAGCCTGAAGCCATTAAGAATATGAGTTCTTCAGAAGCAATTTTCCCCTGTCCTCTGTTGTAAAAAAAAAATCTGTTCCTTGTGGTTTCATGGGACCCATAATTCCTGTGAAATCTGAGTCCTCAGGCTACTAAACAGGAGCTTCAAGAATTATGAATTCTCAGAGTCTTAAGATAGTTACTCAATTTAACCAACAGTGTCAACTGATTAAATCAGGTAGTCACTCTGGTTTAAAAGACTCTGTAGTTCTAGATGCTATTTAACCTTCCCTGTTCTGTCTTCTGCTGGAATTTTGGCTTCAAATCCACCCTAATGACCATGGACAGTCAGAATTAATCAGTTCTTCCTACTCACACCCACTCCAAGTCCAAAAAAAGAATGATAAATTTTCTTATCCACGGACACTAACATTGTAGAAGACATCACTGCCCTCTGGTGGAAATACTAAAATCTATTGCCAAAATTTTATCAAGCACAACTCTAACTTTCTAGAAACCTGCAAGGAGAAGGGTCATGGGATCTGGGGACTGTGTTATTATCCTATGTCATTTTCCCCTCCCTAATCTTTCAACTCATGATTCAAACAGCCTCAGGCACCTAGAATTCTTCATCAGATGGCTTCAGGATAGTAACCCAGAGAGACTGACATTTCTCAGTTAATATGGGCTTAGACAAAACACCGGTGGTCACTTTAGGACAAGGCCAGTGTTTGTATTCATAAACTAAAATTAATACACTACTAAAATTTTTTGGGGAGTTCTAATTCATGAATCTACAAAAAGCTGGCTTCTGCACGAATTCAGCCAATTTGCAAAATACCTATCAGTTCTTTCCTGAGAACCCCAGGGTCCTTTTTCTCCTCTGCCAAGTGGACGTCGTAAAAAAAGTAGAAGAACCACTTTCACGTAAGAAGCCTGCTCCAACGACTCTGACATGACTCCTTTAAACTTCAAGAATTATTTTTTTAGCCCTGTGGATGTCAATCCTGGCTGTTCATCAGAATCATCTGGAGAGTTTGTTGCTGTTATTGTTTAATACAGGTTCCCAGGCACCACCCATACTTACTGAATCAGGATTTCAGAGACTAGAGAACCAAACCTTTCACGAGTGAGTGAAGTTTCTAAGTAACCTTAAACTTTTGAGAACAGTATTTCTTTTGTATTTCTTCCATAAGTGATGCCATGAAACTTACCTCCCTTTTCTGTTTCCTAATTGCTACAACTTTCACTCATACATCTCCAACCTCTTGTGCCTGGGCTATTGCAATGGCTATAGTGTCTTATGGGAACAGATATACTTTCCATCCATCTTCTCCTCTGCTCTCAGTGATATTTCTAGACATCAGTTAGATCCTACTACTTCCCTGCATATAACCTTCCGTTGGCTCTTTCACTGGGCATGATAAAATTCTTGTTTCCTGGCATGATATGCAAAAGCTATGCTTCAGCCATGACCCTACAGCTCCTCAGAGCACACGGCACAGTTTCAGGTCTCTCGGCTTTGGCCTAAGGCTCTGCCCCTCACCCCTACCCCTCTCTGTAGGACTAACATTTATGATGTTTCAAGGCTCTCAAGGTCCCCTTTTTTATGAATCATTTCTCTGACACCCCACCTCTGCCCAGGTTGACTTGGCTATCATACCTAAAATGCTTTACTATATTTTTTGTTCTTCTCCCTCTGGAAAGCTAGAACTTCTGTGAGAATGAGAGGATTGTGTGAGAGTCATTTTCTATATCCCTAGAAAAAATTACTGTTGAACGAATAGATGAATGGAGATGCCTAATGTGTGCATAATTTCAGTTTATCATTTCTCCACTGACAAACAGATGGGAAAAAGCTCTGTGTAGAGTAACATGAACAAACCTCAGTAGAGAATCAGAATTCAAGAGCTCTTCCTCAGGTGGAAGGTAAAAGCAGTCCCTTCACTTGATAGGTCACAATGTGGGCTCACCACAGCTGGGCATAATCAGCCCAAACAGAAGCAGCTAGACCTTGAGAGAGGCCACTGCTCCTCAGATTCCATAATGCCCTCCCTCCCGTGCCCTCAGGTTCTGTAAGAGCTTAAATCAGTTCAAGCTTTGAGTATATTTAATCATTGATTAATAAATCATTGGCATATCATTTCATTGTATCACAATTATACTTACATTTTTCAGTTTAATTATAACTATCACATGACCCTCTGATGGGTAAATTAAATTTATTTATAAACCTATACTTCTCTAATAAAGAACTGATAAGAAACATTTTGAGCGTTCAACATCAAATAGTTATAATAATAATAATAATAGTAATAATAATAATAAACTATGTTGCCCCCTCAGGTTCCTAAATATACAGGAACATAATGCATTTATTTATATTGAGATACAATTGCATACATACATACTCATTATTAAATACATAAATTCAGGTTTTCATCCTTTAGGTGATCAGTCTTTGGCAGTGAGGTATATTGAAATAAATGAAAAGCAGATCAAGAAAAGTTTAATATCTCTATCTCCCTTGGCAAAAAAGGGGAAAAAAAACAGTTAAAAAAAAAGATCAATATAGGCAGGAAGAAAATGCAGCTGTTTTTCTTCATCTACAACTGGAATAGTTCTCTGATCTCTCTATTCCTAAAATAATTTCTGCAGAAAATCAAATAACTCCTAATTTCTATGATACAGCTAGATCTAGATTTCAGTTACAAAGAAAAACATGGAAAGAAGGAAGAAAGAAGAACATTTATATGCTCAATAAATTGATTGATCTACAAAGCCATCCATTTAATTAAAAACAAAACAACAGCAAACTGTGTTTTCAGCACATACTTTGTCAATCTGCTCAACCACCTAAGAGGTAGGGACCTTTATAGTCTCCGCTACAGTGATATGTAGATCAACTAATTGCCCCAGTGACCCAGGTCAGACCTAATTCCCTCTAATTCCACTGCCTTCCTCATGTCAAAGAGAGTAGGAAGCTTCATCTCTTGTCTTTTTAGGTTAGTTTCTAAAAGAAAAATTCATAAAATTAAATTTTCATTTGTGAATTTATAACAGAGGAATCCGTTCCTGGAGGAGTAATTCAAGGTCACCATTGCTTATAATTGCGCTGTCTCAATACAGTAGCCATCAGCCACGTTGGTACTGAGCACTTGAAATCTGACTAGTGTAACTGAGGAACTGACTTTTTGATTTCAGTTAATTTAATTTAAGTTGAAAAACTGATACTGAATTCAATGGAAAACTTTTAAGTATGTTTGCAACAACTTGGATACATGAATTTAGTTTTTCTTTTGAAAGGTTTATTTATCTAAGTAATCTCTACACCTAGCTTGGGACTTAATCTTATAACCCTGAGATCAAGAATCACAAGCTCTTTCAACTGAGCCAGCCAGGCATCCTGTGAATTTACTTTTTCAACTGTAAGCTTTATGAAGCCAAAATGCAGATAAACAATTTCTAGTGAAAATTTAAAATCTGAATTGAGATGTGCTGTTGGTATAAATATTAGCCAGATTTTTAAAACAGTATAAAAATGGGGTTCCTGGGTGGTGCAGTTGGTTGAGTGTCCGACTTTGGCTCAGGTCATGATCTTGTGGTTCATGAGTTCAAGCCCCACGTCGGGCTCTGTGCTGACAGCTGGGAGCCTGGAGCCTGCTTTGGATTCTGTGTTTCCCTTTCTCTCTGTCCCTTCTCTGTTCACATTCTCTCTCTCTCTCTCTCTCTCTCTCTGTCTCCCTCAAAGGTAAATAAACATTTTTTAATTAAAAAAAGAAAAAGAAAACATCTCCAAAAGATGTGTGAGTTAAACCAGATCTCCCTCATACTTCACCTACTTCCCCACCTGACCCCACCACAGCAGAACTTTCCTCACAGAGATCAGATCTCTGTAATTGGCCTCAGTTTTCCATCAGCATCCCAGAGTTCTCCTGAGGCATGTTTACATGTACAGTTAAGGTCATTATGTAATATAAGTAGCAGGGCTATTAGAGAGAAAAGAGGCAGATGCCTCAAGTAAAATAACAAGCTCCAATGAAGGATCTCTTGCCATATTTCTCTGCAGATACAACAAATCATCTCAGTGGCAAGATATGATAGGTAAATACTTGGTATTCTCAAATGATAATATAAATAAGGCAATATGCAAACCAAGTTTGTCCTATATAGGGAGATGCCATTTTATTACTCTAATAATCTGGTGTCATAATCTTTGTTCAGCAGTAAACTTTTCCTGTCTTAAAAAAACAGAAAAACTACAAAATAGATATACCTGGTAGATATTTCCCAGGGGACTATTTGATTTTGATAAAAAGAAAAATTGACAGGAATATATATTTCCATGCTTGATAACTCTCAGGGGTATCACATTTCACAGGTGAATGTCAAGTACATTTTCTGCATAATGTTAATCAAATTATGTCACTGATAATTTCCTTGCATGTTGACATTTTAATATTTTGATGACTTCATAAATCAAGGATACTGAATAGGCTCCTTGTTAGATAGGACTAACATTTTATTTATTTATTTATTTACTTTAATGTTAATTTATTTTTGAGATGGACAGAGAGTGTGAGCAGGAGAGGGGCAGAGAGAGAGGGAGACAGAGAATTCCAAGCAGGTTCACGCAGTGGGTGTAGAGCCCCAATGTGGGACTTGAACTCCTGAGTCATGAGATCATGACCTGAGTTGTAATCAAGAGTCAGACACTTAACTGACTGAGTGACCCAGGCACCCCCAACAAACCATTTTTAAATTGTGGTTTAGTGAGAGTATTTTCATTACTGCCCAGCAGCATAGGTATCATATGACTTTGCCTTAATATCCTCACCAGTGCACATTATGGTGGGAAATCTCAAGAGAAGATGGTCTCATTTCAGCTCCCACAGATATGGAGGTCATGACCTGGGCCTTGGGTGGCTAAGTCTCTAAGTCAGACAGCTGAGAATCCTCATTTCACCAGATATATCATCAGTAAGTTCTCTGATTAGGTCTCCTCTTCTTCCAGGTAATCTGATTTCTATCTTTGGTTCTATACACAGTATCCTCTAGCCCAAAGCTCAACAAATTTCTGACCATGACCCATTATAAGAAATATCTTTCATATATTACCTCTGCCCAGACACAGACATACATAGTACTCATTTTTAAAAAATTACTTTTACTGAGGAAGATGCTCTCTGATGTTTTCTATGCTGTTAATATGTTATCCAGTTTCTTTTTAAAAAATAAATTGTTTTCAAGCCACTGACATGACTCCAGAACCCCTAAGTGTTGGAACCCACTGTTGGAAAAACACGACCCTAGTCTGCTGACCTACCTCTTGGCTATAATAGCCAAGGGAACTTTTGAATATAGTAGTAAGATAGCTCTCCAAAGAATATTGTTTAAAAATGCCTTGCTTACCATTTGGTACTATTATTAATCTTTTCAATCAATTAAAAATCAAAACTTACATTATAACCTGATAGGATGTATATGTTTTCAGATATATTTGAAAATTTAAATGAGTTCTTTCCTAAACTGCAAAGAGATGACATCAATCATATTAAAGGTTGAAAAGGAAAGACCACAAACCTATGTAATTTATTTTAAAAGTGTTCAATAAGGATTTTTAGCATTCCTCTTTGCAGTAGTTAGCTAAGCTTGGCTTAAAACCCCTGTTTTAGTAATCTATCACTCATTTGGATTAAATTAAATAAGGCGATTAGATTTGAAAATCTATATGAACTTTAATTTTTTAAAATGTTTTATTTATTTTTGAGAGAGAGAGAGACATTATGAATAGCAGAGGGTCAGAGAGTGAGGGAAACACAGAATATGAAGACAGGCTCCAGGCTCCGAGCTGTCAGCACAGAGCCCAACATGGGGCTCAAACCCACAAACCGTGAGATCATGACCCGAGCCGAAGTCAGACGCTTAACTGACTGAGCCACCCAGGTGCCCCATATGAACTTTAAAAGCCCAATAGCATATAAGTGAAATAGAGAAAGACAAATACCATGATTTCACTCACATGTGGAACTTAAGGGGGAAAAAAAGGAATAAAAGGGAAAGAGAGAGGAATCCAGAAACATAAAGAACCATCTTAACCATAAAGAACAAACTGATGTTACCAGAGGGGAGGTGGGTGAAATAAGTAGTAGAGATTAAAGAGTTCACAATCATGGTGAGCACTGAGTGATGTATAGAACTGTTGAATCACTCTATTGTACACCTGAATTGAATACAACACTGTAGTTAACGATACTGGAATTAAAATAAAAAACTTAATAAAAAATTTTTAAAATCTCAATAGCATAATAAATTCATTTGAAACCAGTATTCAAAATACTGGCCAATATTGGCAGGAAGGTTTAACAATCTTGAGGCCAAAGCATACTATTCTTATCATTATATAAGATTCTGCATCCAATATAGACTTTATAATCACTTGTTTAGAAAGAAACAAAATTACACCATGAATAACGACAAACTATAGTTGAAAAGACTTTCACTAAAGCAGTGCAATTATGAGAAAAGTAATAAAATTGGTTGAAAATACCAACTGCAACCTGTTCTGGTACAACTTGTATTCCTTAATATGCATTAGCTCATATCAGGTGGACTGTGGAGAATGGTGACAGTATGACAAGATAAAGAAGTGGTGCTGGCTCCCACATGTATTTTACAATTAATTTCCCACAATTAAAGATAAACTTAAGCACAGGACGCCTTGGTGGTTCAGTCAGTTAAGCACCCAACTCTTGATTTTGGCTCATGTCATGATCTCACAGGTTCGTGAGCTGGAGCCCCACGTCAGGCTCTGTGCTGACAATGAGGACCCTGCTTGAGCTTCTCTCTCTCACACACACACAGAGCAGGATATTACTCAGCTATTAGAAGAATAAAATCTTGCCATTTGTGACAACACGGATGGACCTAGAGGGTATTATGCTAAATGAAAGAAGCCATATAAAGAAAGACAAATACCATATGATTTCACTTTTATGTAGAATCTAAAAAACAAAACAAACAAGAAAAACAGAAACAGACTCATAAATAGAGAGAAAACACTGGTGGTTGCCAGAGGGGAAGGAAGTAGAGGGATGGGTGAAATAGGTGAAGAGGATCAAGAGGTACAAATTTCCAGTTACAAAAAAATGTCATGAGGATATAATGTGCAGCATAGGGAATATAGTCAATAATATTGTAATAACTCTATATGGTGACAAATGGTAATAGACTTATTTGGTGATCATTTCATAATGTAAATGTCAAGTTACTGTGTTATATACCTGAAACTAATATAATATTTTATGTCAACTATACTCCAATAAAAATATTATATAGAATTGACATCTTGTAAGTATGTAATGTTTTATGGTAGAATTAAATGAATCTATGTTAAAATTACATATTGTTTTTTTAAAATTTTAGTTACTTTTTAAGTTTTAATATTTTAGTCCTTAGATATCTACCACACAACTTCTCTACATTGTCTTTTTTCCTAATCCATCTTCTATTGTCCATTTTTTTTGCAAAGGATATGATTTCCAATTTTTTTTTACAATTATTTATTTTTGAGAGACAGAGTGAGACAGAGTATGAGGGGAGGAGGGGTAGAGAGAGAAGGAGACACAGAATCTGAAGCAGGCTCCAGGCTCTGTGCTGAAAGTTTGCTCAGAGCCTGATGCAGGGCTCGAACCCATGAACCATGAGATTATGACCTGAGCCAAAGTCGGACACTTAACCGACTGAGCCACCCAGGCACCCTGGATTTCCAAAATTTTTAAAGAATTTGACTGAATATACACTTTAACATGTGATGGGACATCCACAGAGTAGTTAGGATTTCTGTACTATTTCATCATTAGCCATTCCACTTTATAACACAGGAAACTATTTTGATACTAATCAATAGCACATGCCTCATCTGTGAGAATATTATTTCTTCTTCACGTGCAAAGTGCATTGCTAAAATGACATTCACTGATTTGTGGAAACTTCACTAAAATCCTTGATGGATAAGTGTTGACAGTCCATCAGCACTATTTTTCTTAATTTACTTCAGTATGTCCTCCTCCGTTGCCAACTTTTCTTAGTGCTCCTTGGGTTGTGCAAGCAATGAGTTTGACAAAAAATCCACTTTTTTCATAAAATAACTTTTAAAGATTTCAAATGTTGACGAGTCTTTTATATCCATTGTCAGTAATGTTAAAATAACATTTTCTCTCTGACTTTTTAATTTCTTATGAATATTACATGAGCAAACAGGAAAGTGTCCATTTCATGATGCTTTTCGCCTCTGGTAGTTATTCTCCTGATTTTTGGCATCCTTGTCATCTTGATGCTTCTCAAAACCACACTAAACTTAGTGGAATAGAAGAAATTAACTCCTTTGAAGTTCTCCCCATCATTACACTAATAATTTCTAGTAAGAGGATAAGGTTATTTTTTTCTTTTTTACTGTTTGGCTTTCACATTTTGAAATCATTTTGGCAGTTCTTTGGAAATATGACATTTTTCTTATCATATTTTTAAGCATTTCAAAGACAGAAGTACAGTGTCCCTTTATATTTAAGTAGTATGAAATATCAGACTTTAGTAGCATATTTCTTTATAAAATATTCAATTAATCTTGTTTTCATTACTTCAGTAAAAAAAATCTCATTGGTCAATTAGGCGAACACCTCTAACCGGTCATTTGTGAGCAAAGCCATGAAGCCGTATTTCCAATATTCAATTGAATATTATCAACTTAACTTTTGATATTTTACTTTATTTTAAAATTTTAAAAATATTTGTTTATTTTTGAGAGAGAGAGGGACAGAGTGTGAGCAGGGGAGGACCAGAGAGAAAGGGAGACACAGAATCTGAAGCAGGCTCCAGGCTCTGAGCCATCAGCACAGAGCCCGACATCGAAGTCAGAGGCCCAATGACTGAGCCATCCAGGTGCCCCCACTTTTGGTATTTTAAACCTGCCCTCTTGGGGTGCCTGGGTGGCTCAGTCAGTTAAGCATTCAACTTCAGCTCAGGTCATGATCTCTCACGGTTCATGGGTTTGAGCCTCGAGTCGGGCTCTGTGCTGACAGCTAGCTCAGAGCCTGGAGCCTGTCTTCAGATTCTGTGACTCCTTCTTTCTCTGATCGTCCCCTGATCATGCTATCTGTCTCTCTCTCTCTCTCTCTCTCTCTCAGAAATAAATAAAACATTGAAAAATTAATAAGCCTGCCCTCTTGTAAAACTAGCTGGTAGGCACTATTTCTGGTTTCCTGCAAGCATCCCAGTCTCTGATATCAAAAAGAAACTCACACTCTTGCCCCCAAGATAAGTCACTCTTTCATCCAACAAATATTTATTGAGCTCCAATTATGGACAGGCACTGTGTTAAATGTGGAAGACACAAGGTGAACAAGATCAGATAGATCTTTCTCTTAAGAGTTGTAAGTCGAGAGGGGAAGCACAGTAAGTAATTACAAACTCACATAAGTCATATGAAGAAAGGGGTACAGCTCTTTGTTGTAAAGGAATTTTTTCTGTAGTCAGGAACCATGGCTTCCTAAGGAACTCAAGCTTATAATAAGATTTGATGGATGGATTGGAGTTAATCGAGCAAATGGAGGACACACCATGTGTAAAGATTTGGTGAATAGTTGAACAAAGGCCAGTGTGCTTGGATGCTTGATCATAGAGAGCACCAAAGCCCTTGGTCTTAGTCCAGAGAATCATAGAAATCCTTTGAGCTGTTCCAAGCAGAACATGACTGAGGTGAAATTTTATTTGGAAACTATCCCTCTGGAGAACAATTTGGATGGTGATCAGAGTGGAGGAGAAGAAACAAATGAGGGGGATATAAAAGAAGCCTACATCAGAGAGTTGATGGGTACCAGCAATGATGGAGGAAAGTTGAAGTGTGAGACATTGGGTGCAAGAGCAGACATGACACATGGGGAAGCATGGTGTCAAGGGTGACTTTCATGCTTTTACTCTTCTCTCTGTCCTATCCTGGCACTACATCCATCCAACTAACCCGTAGCAGATCTGTGGAACTCTACTTTTCCCTGCCTCTCCCCTTCCCACATCCCAATGGTTCTTTACAGAGACCTTTATCTCTCATGTCTATGAGTTCCTCTCCAGTTTCAAAGCTGCTACCTACCTCATGCCCTCAAAACATCTCACTTGGATTATTCCCTCAGCCTCCCAGGAGTTTCTCTGTCTGCAATGTCTATCCCTTTCAATCCATTCCACAGCACCACCAGAGTAATTTGTCATTACCATATTTAGAAGCCTTCGTTAGTTTCACCAGGAAGGACGAAAGTTCAACTTCCTTAACTCGACACGCAAGGTTTATTATGATCTGGCCCCTGGTTTGTCACTCCTTACTCTGTCTGGACTTCTCTTTCTCCTTCTCCTTCCTATTTTTGTTCCTTACTGCTACCTCTCTAAACTGAAATTGAAGCATTACCTCTCAGAGAAAGAGAGAACAATCTTCCGTTTTCTACTTACTTGAGATAAAGGTAGATAAAAGCAAATTCAAGGCATTCAACCAAAGTACATTTATGGAAGTTTCTACTTGATCCACTCCTCAAATTCCTTCAAATGGCTTCAAAATTAACTGCATAATTAACATTTCTCCTGGATAACACTTTTTTTACCAAAAAAAATTTGTATTTATTTTTGAAGGAGAGAGAGACAGAATGTGAGCAGGGAGGGGCAGAGAGAGAGAGAGAGGGAGACACATATATCAAAACAGCCTCTAGGCTCTGAGCTGTCAGCACTGAACCAGATGTGGAGCTCAAACTCACAGAACACGAGATCATGACTTGAGCCAAAATTGGATGCTCAACTGACTGAGCCACCCAGGTGCACCTGGATAATACTCTTTCACTTAGGGTGTTTTCAAGGGCTGGAAAAGAAACCCCAACTCAGACACATTTATCGATAAGAGTATTTATCATTTCACATAAAGGGGAGTCCCAGAGTTTGGCCTGCTCTGACATTCAGCCTCCTCTGAGGTCAGCCTGCTCTGACATTCATACCACTGTAGTCATTCCACAGCTGGATTCCCTCAGAGTCCAAAATGGCTTCCAGTAGCAGGTGAAGTGACAGGCTTACTAAATCACTCCAGCAGGAGTGTGTGGTGAGTTTCTCCAGTCACGGCACATTAACCTTTCCCCTCAACAGACCCAGGAACTAAGTCAGCAGTCCTCACCAAGATCAATGACCATTGTCAGGAGAATGCCAGGTTTTAGTGAGTCTAACTCAGGTTCCTGAATCACTACAAAGAATAGATGCAACTTAGACCAGTGCTTCTCAAAGTGTGGGCCCTACACCAGCATCAGTATCTTCTGTGAACTTAAAAATGCAGATTCTTTTGCGTCTGAAACTCTGGGGGTGTGACCAAGCAATGTGTGCCTTAACAAGCCCTCCAGATGATTCTGATTGGCAAGTGTTAAAGCAGAAGCATCAGCTTAGACTAATCAGAACAAGACACGGGGTTTCCCTGGGTCACATGGACTATGCAGAGTAAAATGAACTCCTGAGTTAGAGTTTGAGAAAAATCTAATGTGTGTATGTCTTAGCATCTGCCCAGTTTGAGACCACCTCTCCTTTCTAAGTTAAGTTGTACTTAATTTTGTTTTAATTTAGTAAGACAAACTTTTCAGGGCACCAAGAGATAAAGACTAGCCAAAGAGTTTTCAAGTGCCCATTATTCCTTATCAAACGCAATGCATAACAATTTCTAGATATTACATTTTTTTCCACCTGAAGGTAGGAAGCTTTAATTACTCAAATAAGCTTTCACGAAGTTATTGCTCACACAGTGATGGGGACAGTTGGCTATTTCTCACCCTATCTGGACCACCAGGACTTTCAGGGAACAGTATCTTAGCCTATGATATATTTTCTGTAAGGCAGAAATGAAATGCTCAAGGAAAAATCCAGTTACAACTTTTGGCTCATTTGGGATACAAAAGGACAAGATTTTCTGGACTTATTTACGGAAAACTGAATTATCAACTACTGCAAATGAGCAACCATACTAAATAAAGGCACTTAGGCAAGAGATTGCATTCATTCTCAATTAAACAGCCAGTCATCTAGAAACGGACACCGTGATCTTGACCCACTCTGCTTAAATAGTCAAAACATATTAATAATCCGTGAGACATTAAAAAAAAAAAAACACTTATTACTGAAGGACCCGGAATCTCAGGCCCTTTCTGGAGATTTCTCTGTGAGTCTTCCATTGGAATGTGAAATAGGCAAGGCTACTTTAATCCTGGGAGATGTTTAAAGTGAACTTGTCAGGAAAAGGAAAAATGGTCTATAGTTATTTGTTCTTTGTTGCTGACATCCATGTCAATTCCAGAAAATAGAAACTCAGTTTCCAAGAGATCATCATTTGTTTTGGGCTATGACCTCATCTATAAGTAGGGGTTGTTTGCTGCAAATCATAGCAACCAACTCTGTTCATTGAAATAGAAAAGGAATATACTGGAGGTTATTAGTTAATATGTACAAATTTCAGAGGAGTCAGAGGCTTGGAAGACATGAACCAGAACAATGTCCGGAGTCAAACCTTACACATGGCTGTCTCTTTCTCCAGTAGACACAAACCCCATGGCTGGTATCACCGATACTGATAACCTCTTCCCCTACTTCCATGGAAAATGGCATTAGCTCCCATTACCTCTGTCACAGCGATTCCATCAGGTGCCAGCTGTTTTGGCTCACCAGCTTCCAATTCAAAGTCTGTTGCCAGTGGCTCTAATGAGCGAAGTCTAAGTCATGTGCCTCAAAGGGAGGTAGGGGAAATAAGTAACTGGTATCTAAAGTGAGAAGATATTTGGGGCGCCTGGGTGGCTCAGTCGGTTGAGCGTCCAACTTCGGCTCAGGTCGTGATCTCACAGTTCGTGGGTTTGAGCCCCACGTCAGGCTCTGTGCTGACAGCTAGCTCAGAGCCTGGAGACTGTCTTTGGATTCTGTTTCTCCCTCTCTCTCTGACCCTCCCCTGCTCACGCTGTCTCTCTCTCTCTCTCTCAAAAATAAATAAAACATTAAAAAAAATTTTTTAAATAAAGTGAGAAGGAATTCATAAGGTGGGAATACCCCAACAGAGAAAATTCTTCCAAGATGCGAAGAAATCCAAAAGAATGGCAATTGTCCACTAGATCCGGACTTAGGATCCTTTATATGTTTACACTCAGCCTTCATTTCGCTTTTTGCCGTCAGGTGTGGCTGGAGCAGGCAAAGAAGTACAGCAATCACACACTGTCCAAGCGCACACTTGTAGACTTACCATCTTTATGGATGGAATGATGGAAAGCATGAGACATGACAGTGTGCCCAGTGTGGCCATGCTACTTCGCCAGCCCCAGGACAACATAAGAAAATCTCTATAATAGCAAAAACTTAACAGAAATTTCAATTATTCAGACTAATCGGTTATTAGTTCTACAGAAAAGGTTTCAATGGAATCTTGTCCAAATCCTTCCATTTAAATAGTTACTATTTTTTATCACATTTATTTATTTTTAGAAAGGCATATGTGACAGAAAACATTGTGGAACTTAAAATTTGTAATTTTTAATGAAGACTGACATGAAGCCAGAGTTTCCTGAGCAACAGATATTTTTAAGGGAAGAAATTCATTATTTTTAAATTGACCTTACTTAGTAAGAAACGTGTTAACCCTAGGCAACAGAGGTTAAATAATTAACCCCAAGGGCTGTCTATTACTAGGCCACAGACAACCTTGTTCAAATTAGAATAAAGGCCTTCCTAAATACACTTTTTACTTTCATGTGCTGAAAATTATCATTGTATTCTTATATCCTTAAAAGAAAATAATTTACTGCCATCTGCCCTAAATTTGTTGTAACAAATATATACATTTATAATGTCTAAAAGTGACTGTTATCTTTTTGGGTTGTGCAGTACACAGTGTGCACAACCTCACATGATAGCCCTGGTAGCCACCCTTCTCTCTAGCAAATCTATTCTAAAGTATGTTTTCTTAAATCATTAACTACATAGATATATATGCCATACAGATAAACTTCTTTAACACTTTAACCAAAGAAATTAAAATTCAGTAGCTCAAAAAAAACAAAAACAAAAACAAAAACCCAAAACCCAAAACAGCTGTCTTTCTCCTACGTAGCAATCTTAAGCAAGGGTTGCAAATTACATTCTTTGGGCCAAATTCAGTGTCCAGCCTGTTTTTGCATTGGTCCTCAAGTTAGGAAAGATTTTTTATAAATTTAAATGGTTATTTCAAAAACAAAGAATGTGTGAAAGGGACAACATGTAGCCTGTAAAGCCTGAAATATTATCTCTTTAACGAAAAAAAAAATTGCCAACCCCTGGCATAAAGGCCAAAAGGTGGTCCAAGACAGAAGGGAAGCTCTGTTCCACAAGGCCATCAAGGACACAGGTTCATTCAATCATGTTGTTCTAACCATCACTCACCCAGGATGTTCTCTTCATCCGTACGGTCAAGGTTGGTTCATCGTCACCACTTCCACATCCTAGTCAGTGGAAAGGGGAAAGACAAACTGAAAGCCAAGCACTTCTAGTTTTTAAAACAGTAAGACTGGTACATCACTTCCCCTTAAATCACATGCTGGAACCATAGCGTATTGCCATGGATAACTGCAAGACCAGGTGGGAAATGGAACCTCTTGCTGGGCAGTCACATGCTCAGCTGAAATTGTCAGGTTTTTATTACTAAATGTAAGCGGGCGAGTGACTGGTAGTGGGAGAAATTAGAAGTCTGTGCCACAGATTCTACCCAGAGTTCCTGATTTCCTCAGTTGGCACTGAGTGGTTCCAAAGGTTAAGATCTTCCATCTTATCCACATCATGTATCAGGGTAATTGCCATGGAGTATTTTTCCTCTGTGGGGATTCCTGTCAACAACCAACAGCTTTTTCTCTGTCTTTGTCTGTCTGTCTCTCTTTCTCTTTCTCTCTGTCTCTCTCTCTCTGTCTCTCTCACACACACACACACACACACACACAGAGGCAAGCACTCATCAAATAAGAAGGGAGGTGCTCCAGGATCCTTCAGTAAATGGCCAAAGTAGCTGAAAATTATTATATCCTCAGCCACTTCCTGTCTTCCCTGAGACTGGTGAAGACACTCCTAGCTGCCTGCCTCCAACAGGGACTACTAAATAGAAGAATGGCCTAAGAGTCTAATCTGAGAATAATAAACACTAGTCAGGTTCCTGATTTATACAGGTGAATCCAGTCCTTATTGAAATCAGGCTTCCCAACACACTACTTTCATTTGTTGGCTATTTTTCAGTGATGGTGTTAAATGGTTATAATAGATGAGGATGCATGAAACTGTCTCTCTACTACTCTCTGCTTCGNTCATCAAATAAGAAGGGAGGTGCTCCAGGATCCTTCAGTAAATGGCCAAAGTAGCTGAAAATTATTATATCCTCAGCCACTTCCTGTCTTCCCTGAGACTGGTGAAGACACTCCTAGCTGCCTGCCTCCAACAGGGACTACTAAATAGAAGAATGGCCTAAGAGTCTAATCTGAGAATAATAAACACTAGTCAGGTTCCTGATTTATACAGGTGAATCCAGTCCTTATTGAAATCAGGCTTCCCAACACACTACTTTTATTTGTTGGCTATTTTTCAGTGATGGTGTTAAATGGTTATAATAGATGAGGATGCATGAAACTGTCTCTCTACTACTCTCTGCTTCGGTTCTCCAGAAAAACACCAGACAGGTCTGAAAGCCTGAAGAGCCGGTCTGTCTAATCGGGTTGTTGAAGACATTAGGAAAACTGTGGATTCCCCTGAGGAGGAGTGACACCTCTGAATGCTTGTCACCTTGGGAGGCATGCTAAATCTTCCAGGTCAGGCAAACATGGGGTGGCTGCAGACAGCGGGGAGGGAAGGCTAACACCTAGAGACTGGTAGAGCAGGGACCAGTCCCAGGCACCAAGAGAGGACAGATGATTTGCTGTGAATTGCAGGCTTACCAGAGCAGAGTGCTGTCCTCACCACTAGCCTGTCCTGACCACCCAGGGTCGACAGAACCCGGAGTGGGCAAAGTTAACAGCACACCACACCTAAGGGGGACCAAGCAACTGGAGGAAGGAAGACAATGCAGAATAATTGGTGGAGGCTCCCAGCAAAATAGAACTGCCATACTAGAAAAGACCATGAGTTTCATAAATAATAACAATAGCCCTTAAGGAGATTCCATTAACACCTAAAACCTCTAGGCAACCAAAAACTATTACATAAAATAAAAATAAATGAAAATAAAGATAAAAACAGTTATGTAGGTTAATGAGAAGAGAGTGCAGTCACTTTTAAGAATTGAATTAGTGTCCAGAAAAAAATAATGGAATAAATACCTTAAAAAACAGATTACAAAGAAAAGGAGATAGTGTATCTTTCAGAATTCAGTAGCAAGTACAGAAACCATTGTAGCTAGTTTAAGCAGAAAGGGATTTCGTAGAGGGAAGTGGGTGCTCACAAAACTCTGAGTAGGTGCTAGATTACCCCCCGCCCAGGAATTGGCCACTCACTTACCACCTCCACTACAATCAGGAAGACAAGGAACTGAACAAGGGATCCACTGTCCCAACTGCAGACTCCAGGACCCGCCTCAGCTGGAGCAGTTTCCGTGCCCTGCCTCTCAACACCCACAGCTAGTGCCAGATGCTGGGGGCCTGTAAACTGCTGCCACTGGAAAAACGAGGGTTTCTGTAACTGTAGGGCAGAGGCCCTGATTCCTCCTCACGCCACCTCGGGCCTGGTTCGTATGCTCAGTGGGAGCCAGGTTAAAATGTGCAACCCAAGCTGAGAGAGAAAGTCTGACAAATGTGGTCTTTGCTTTTCCCAAATCCAACGTACACAAAAACATATTAAAATGGGTCTGAAGTCATATTATCTGCCATATACAATGTACTGCACATTTGTCACTACTTTGTCTGGCAAATTCCCCACAATACTGTACTTCACAAATTCCAGGATACACACTGTTTTTTCACAATTAAATATCTCTGAAATCAGATGCTTCTGACTCTCACTGGCATCTTAGATTACCCCCATTTCAGGGTCATCCAAAGGGGAAAGTAAATGTTCAGTAAATGTTGGCTATTACAGTTATTAACCTCACTTAAAAAGAGGGAGATTAACGGCAGCTGTGACATTTTAAAACTGGTTGAGCATCTCATTATGGTTAGAAAACAGGATAGATAACTCTTATTTTGTACCCTGATGCTCATACAGAGCTATTTGTACATTTTATATCCATGATTTGCAAATACAAACTCCCAACCACCAGGGTCTGCACAGTAACTGGCAAATCAAATCCCCAACAACACAGCAATAACACAACCAATTCTGAGGTTAAAAAGAGAATCTGAATGGATTTTGAAGTAAGGTACAGGAAATGCTTAGGAAAAATTACAAATAGCAGCACAGCACAACTCATTACATATTAGTAATTTTAAATTTTTATAAAAGATTCCACATCAGCTGGGAAATAAATAAATGCGGACATAGTATGCAAAACACTGTCATTACTCTTTAGCTAAAATAAAAAGATTTGAATTTGAAAGAAGAAATAAATGTTAGCTTCTAAAAAAAGAAGACACTATTCTCGAGGGACATGGCATATATTTCATACGCAGTGAGGAGTAATCCACTTTTAAATTTTAGAAGAACTATTTTAACTGTTTTAAGAGTTATTGCTAACGGGCGCCTGTGTGGCTCAGTCGGTTTAGCGTCGGACTTCTGCTCAGGTCATGATCTCGCAGTTCCCGGGGTTCAAGCCCCACATCCAGCTAACAGCTCACAGCCTGGGGGCTGCTTTGGATTCTGCGTCTACCTCTCACTCTGCCTCTTTCAAAAATACATAAACATTAAAAAAAAAAAAAAGTTGTTGTTAACCTTTCTGGACGAGATCTTTAGAGATTAAAGGTATTTTTCCCCGATTGGTAAACTAGCCACGGTACAAGGAGGGACAGAAGAAAGAAGCAGGCCCCTCCAAACTGGCAGGTAGCAGGTTTAACAAGCAAGGGGACTTACTTACGAGGCCTGTCTCCGCCGGCCACACCTGCCTAGTAGATCTCCACACCTGCCTGCCAGAATCCTAAGTTTACGTAGAAGACTTGCCCGGGTTCAGTCTCCCATATCATATAGGTAGTCTCAACAACACTTTACTCTCTCAAGGCTATCTCTGTCCGCGAAACACAGAAACAGCTCCGGCTGTGGGAACGCAGGCAGAACATACATTCCAAGGACTGGGGAGCGGGTGAGGAGCCTCTGATTGCCCGGATCTAGCTCCTGGGTCAACCTTAGGTCATGTCCTCTAGATGACCTCCCCCAACATTTTTCAAAATGTTAAGTCTTTCAAAAGACTGCCTATTTTACATATTCATTTGAATTATTTAAACCAGATCAACTCTAGCTGAGCCTCCAGCATTTGAAAAGGTAAAACAGACACTGGGCTTTGTGTTTTGCACAAGCAAACACAGCGCTCAGGACCATATAACAGACCTCTAATTGGACTTGCAGTTAGGGTCAGATGCCTCTAATAAGTGTGAAGACGCCCAGGTCTTCCCTGTCAGAGCACTTACCAAACTGTTATGTAAGTGCTAGATTTATTCTCTCTCTCTCCACTCAGAGGGCAAGCGTCAACTCAGTCTTGTTATTTTTTCGTCCCTAGTGTGTGTCCCAGGACATGCTCAATAAACATTTATTGAATAAATTAATTGTCAAATGAAACGGTTGAGCAATAGTCCTGTGGAAAAAAAACACTCCAAGGGTACTGAAATTCAAAATAGTACAAAAAGTGTCTCTCAGGTCTTTTAGCATTTTCCTCCAGGAAAGGAGGCAAAATTACAAAGTACCTGAGTTCCTCTTTACAGGAAAATCCCTTCTTTAAAACAAAAGAAATATATATTTCCTTGTGAAATATAGCACACGTACATAAAATTAGAGACATACGTGTACAGTTTGACTTAGGGCCCAGGTGGAGAAATAGAACACTTCTTGGCCCCAAAACACCTCCACACCCACCTCTACACTCCTAACTCACCTCCTGAAATACCTGCCAGTGACCATTGTCTCTATTTCTTCTCCAAGGAACCAAAGTCACTATTGTCCTAATATTTGTGGGAATAGTTTTTGTTTTACCATCTATGTTCACATGCCTAAATTATATAGTTTGATTCAATTCTTTACTTTTTTAAAAGGTTTATTTATGTATTGTGAGAGAGAGAGTTGGGGAGGGGCAGAGGTATTGTGGGACGGAAGATCTGAAGCAGGCTTTGCACTGACAGCAGAGAGCCGAATGCTGGGCTTGCACCCACAAACTGCAAGATCATGACCTGAGCTGCAGTTGAATGTTCAACCGACTGAGCCACCCAGGCACGCCTGATTTAATTCTTTAAATAGTGAGTTCCCTTGTTTCATCAAGATTAGATTATGATTCAAACTATTCAAGAATATGTATTTCATATCTAATAAGTATAGGATTGCATATGAAGTGGTGGATAACCAAAAAAATTCATTCCTTATATCACACACTGATAAAACAAAGTTTTACAAATACTAACAATTTTCATAAAATTAGAAAAAGGACAAGAGAATAAAAACAATTCAGAGCAACACGTTTATTGAAGCCCTAGCTAAGCTTTCATTTACAAGCAAATATAATACTCAGGGGGGGAAATCACAAGACAATATTTTCAAATGTTATACCATCTACATAAAAATTAAACTTGCAGAATTTACAAATTAATATTCTGAGTGAGGACAGATAAATTATACATCCTTTTGCAAAATCCAGTCTACAGCATTTAAAAACTCATACAGTTACAATGTAAGACATTCTTTACAATCTACTTATTTACATAGCTTTTCCCACTGCAAATGATAGAGCTCTCATCATAACTACCAAGGTTTGCAAACATAGTGTATTTAAAATATATTTAGCAGCATATAAAAAAATTAGATAAAAGTGGAAGGAAATACTATTAAATAAAAATGAAATTAAAAGGTGATAGAAACAACTCCATAGGAAAATAGATCAAAATATATTTCTGTAGAACATCAAAATGGTCTTCCATCGCAGAATGTATGCACAGCACTAATAAAACAATTTAACAGCATTTTAGTCCTGAGCACAGAATATAGCGCAGCTGTAAAACTTTGGTCAATACAAGTAAACATCAACATTTAACGCAAACTGTTTAACATTTTCTGTTACTAGGGGACGGTCAATTCCACCTTATGCAAAATCATCAATCATATTCTCCTATCTTATTTTTTCCATTACATTAAAAGAGCTTTGAAATTTGGGAACCCTCTATAGACTGATGTAAATACCAGACAAATGGACCACAATTTGACTAACATTCCCAGTATGCTTAAATATATAAATCACCTGAACAAACTATATGACAAATTATCAGTGGGTTGCGTTGTATTTTGGGTATTTTCTGACTGTCACAAAAGCAGACATCTTACAATTCAAATTTTTTTTAGGTGTTTTTTAATAGCTAGGCACAAAAATCCAGCCACAATAAAAGTGTGAATCAAGCAGTATACCAATTACAGGATATATATGTATTGGCAGATATTAAAATTAAGCACAAAGGCTAGTACACAGTTTTATTAGAATACCATTTATATTCAGCAGTTGGATTCAGATATCTTTTCCAGTTAATCCCATTCATAAGTTTTCACCTAATAAATACAGGGCAACATTTCCATGATGAACGTACAGAGTATTATCACAGTATTCAGTTTATGACTATCTTCACTCTTGTTTAATTACTGGCAATATCTTCCCCCAGATCTCCTATGTCAGAGATCTGACCATCTTGCAAATTGCGAGCCTTCCAAATTCTCACAGTTCGATCACTATGGAACAAATTAAAAATGAACACATGAAAAGAGGCCAAAAGATAAAGAAATAACTCTTAGAATGACTTACTGTGAAAACATTTCCTGAAGAGGATTTTAATAGATGTAAGTAAAAATATACTTTGTCCCATAAGTATATCAAACAGATACCCATAATAATGATACTAAAAATAGTTTATATTATCAAGGGTTTACTATGGCAGTCATTGTTAGTATGTGCCCTTAATATGTAAGTACATTCAATTCTCTTTAACTACCATAGAGATAGATAATGCTCTTATTCCCTTTATATTGATGAGCAAAATTACTTAACCTCTTTGGACCTAAATTTGCTCAAGTAATTTGCTCAAAATCACAAGGTACGTGACAGAACCAAGATTTCAATCTAGGCAGTTTGATTCCAGGGCCTCACTTCCTAATCACTACACTGGATCTGCACTCATTACTTCAAAAAACAATATGGAATACAACATTGGTCAGAGATTTTCAGACACAACAGCTCGGAGAAGGTTACAGTGAGGAGACTGGGGCAGGGAGTCCAGAGAGCTGATCTGGCAAGAGTCAGAATTATGACCACATGAAATCAGCATAAGCCCACAGAAAAAGCAGGAGACTACTGAGAAGTAGACTAGTACTCCACCATACTGGGACAAAGAAGATTCAAAGTGTTTCTAAAAAAAACTTGTTTTTGTTCACCCAGCATGTGGGTACTGGGGAATAGTCATTAAACAATCATATTTCTTACTATCTTTCTCATACTTTTATTTTCTCCAATTATCTAAAAAACTCAAAGCTAAAAGAAAAAGTTTCTATAGAATTTCATAATTAAAAGGCACTTCGGAGATTATGCAGTCCATTTCAAGGATAAAGGGAGTTTAGTTACCTGTCCAATGTAACATAGTAAAGGGTAGAGGTGAATCTCAGATCCAGGCTTTCTAGTTTTTAATCAATAATCTTTTTCTCCCTAAGAGTTCTTATTACAAGTAAAAAAGAAACTTTTTCTTCTTTTTTTGTATCTATATAAGATGATAGATGTTAACTAAACTTATTGTGGTAATCATTTTACAATATATGTAAGTCAAATCACCTTGTTGTATACCTTAAACTTATACAATGCTGTATGTCAATTATATCTCAATAAAACTGGGGGAAAATAATAGTCTTCTCACCAACCCACACAGCATATGTACATTGGTAACAGCAAGGGGATACGTTCATTCATCCACCTACTAACTACCCACTCCTTTATTTAACCATCCACTGAACAAATATTTATTGAGAATTTTCTATGTTCTAAGCACTATTCTAAGTGCTTGAGACAATTCTTAAAAACAAACAAACAAACAGATAAATAACAAAACCCTCTTCTGTTGTCGCTTATACATTCTAACAAGAGGAGATAGACTACGTAAATCATAACAAATAATTAAATTATGAAGTTTATCAGAAAGTAATACATGTTATAGAAAAAGAAAAGACAGCATGGTAAAGGGAACTGGGGTGCTAGGTGATAGAAGGGATTACAATTTTAAATAAAATGCCACAGTTAGTGAGAAGAAGGACATTGGAAGAAAGTCTCTGAGGCAAAACATTATGGGCAAAGGGAGCAGCCAGGGCAAATGTATTATGGCTGAAATGAGGGTGGTGTGTTCAAGGACACAAGTAGAGAGGTTACTGGGGATAGNATGTTGGAATTACTATATAAGGACTAAGTTATATAGTACCTCAGTTTTCCTACCTGTAAAATAGAGATAATAAGCATATTTACCATCTAGAGTTCTTAGAAAGATAAATGAATTAATGCCTGGAAAGAACTTAGAACAATGCCTCGTAAATACTAAGCACTATACAAGTGTGTGCTAATTAACAAATAAGTGCAACTAATTTGAAAATAGGCTTTCTGACTTTATTGGCTATTTTCCTGATTTTTAAGGTACATAGGAAATACATTTGTACCTGCTGCACCATGGGCGTACTGAGAAAAAGTTCAGTTCTTCAAAAATAAGACTATATTGTGAAAGACAGTTGTTACAGTAACATCATACTTCACTCACCAGACCTCAGTGATATATAATACTTTTATAGTTTTATATTGTATGTACCACAACTTTGGAAGGTATTAAGTTATTTTCCGTAAATTACCAAGGACACAGCCAGTTTTCAAGAGAATAAACAAAAGTGGTGGGTCTTGAGAAAGTAATGCATCTTACAAATAATATCAATGAAGCACCAATGGTAAGCACCTTAGAAAAACACAAAATAAATCAACTTTGAAGTACTTTGGAGATATGAGAAAGTAAATCTAAATGAAAAGAGGGATTTGGTGGAAATAGCACAAGTAAGAAGAGATGCCATAGAAATAGAGCAGAGGGTTCAAAATAAAATCAGGGTAATCATACATTTTAGATAGATGAATCAAGAAGGTGCTCTGATTACATTAAGTGCAAAAATGACCAAAGGAGATTTTTCAAGATAGATATTCATGAGACATTATATTTTGTTTGAATGAACCAATGCCTCACATTAGTATATATATATTTTTTCTTTCCAAAGTACTTATGTACATATTATGTCATTCTTATGGTCACAACAACTCTCCCCTTCCTTCATGTATCTTCTTCAATGTCACTTACTCAGCGAGGCCTTCACCAACCACCCTATTATGTAACCCCCTCCCCACGATACTCTCTTCTGTGTACCTGCTTTATTTTTCTCTATAACATCTGTCACCATGTAATATATTGTACTTATTTCTTTTCTTCTCCTTAGAATGAAACTGGGGGTTTGAATCTGTTTTGTTCACAGCTCTTTCCTCGAGTCTGGGAACAGTGCCTGACTTTGGAGATTCATCATGAATGAAAAAATAAGTAAATGAATCCAGCCTTCCTGAGAGGGAGGAGCCAGATAGTATTATTATGTACTTATACAGCTGAGCCTTGAACAACACAGGTTTGAACTATGAAGGTCCACTTAAATGTGGATTTTTTCAGTAAACACAGCACAGTACTATAAATGTATTTTCTCTTCCTTATGATTTTCTTAATAACACTTTCTTTTCTCTAGCTTCCTTTATTGTAAGAATACAGTATTTAATATGTATAACATACAAAATATGTGTTAATTCACAAATTATATTATTGGTAAGGCTTCCAGTCAACAGTAAGCTATTTGTAGTTTAGTTTTGGGGGAGTCAAAATCACATCTGGATTTTCAGCTGTGCAGCAGTCAGGGCCCCTAAGCCCACATTGTTCAAGGGTCAACTGTACTATAAACAGAGGTAGAAGGGGAATAGAGATTTTTTAAATGAATTGTTCTGAATGAGAAGAAGGGCAAGTTTCTTTCCTTTCTGGAAAAAAATCTTCAGAAATTAATCACCTATAAATGATTTTTTTTATTAAAATCACCAGGGGAATATCTAGCAGCAAACTTCTTAGTATAAGCAGAGGGCGAATACAGAAGTAACACTGTTGTTATGTAATCTGGGGATTAAACGCAGTGCCCAAAGTGCATATCAGAAAATATGAATAAGAGATCTTAAATAGACATTAGGATGACTATAATAAAATGGTTACATCTGCTCTATATTTCCAGATATTTGCAACTTATAATACTTATTACATCTGAACACAAACAACCAATATACAAAAAAAATCACATAGGAAAAACTTACTCGGCTGCAGTAAAAATGTGGGTGGAATTAACACATATGGCATTGATAGGACTATCATGACCCTTCATTTCTCCAACTGGCACAAAAGTATCCATGTTCCAAAGCTTCAAAATGCCCCCTCTGCAGCCACTGAGCAAAACTGGGTGCCCTGGCACCACTCCTAGGGCACAGACCCAATCCTTATGTGCATTTGGAACTTGCTGAGAGAAAGAAAGAGAAATCAGAAGCTGAAGAGGAACCTTCCAAAATGACATTTTCACACTAAAGTAAGTTTTGAACATTTCTGTTGACAAAACAATATTTGGAACACTGAATGGCCTGGAAGCAATAAAAAACATTTTCTTTTTTTTCCTAACATTTATTTGTTTTTGAGAGAGACAGAGAGAGACAGAGAGCGAGTAGGTGAGGGGCAGAGAAAGACACACACACAGAATCCGAACCAGGCTCCAGGCTCTGAGCTGTCAGCACAGAGCCCAATGCAGGTCTTGAACCCACAAACCACGAGATCATGACCTGAGCTGAAGTTGGACACTTAACCAACTGAACTACTCAAGTGCCCCCAAAATCATTTTCTATGCAATCATTCTTAGTGATTTAAAGAAATAAATCTGCAATTTGCTTCCCAATTTGCCTCAATTATTTTCAGTATTATTAATATTAAAACTTATAATTTATGTTAAAAGTCTTATAGAATCTAAAAGACCCAGAAAGTATACAGAATTTTTCACATCACATTCTCTTCATGGGAGTTAAGTATATAACCTTTCTCCAAAATGTATTTAATTCAACAATTTGAAAACTACAACTGGTAAGTAGACAATAAGGACTGCCTCATAAAATCACTGCCTTCAACCTTTAGTAAAGAACATGTAGGCCTAAGGCTTTTGTAGAAAACTAAAGTAGAGCTCACATATATTTCATAATGAAAAAACAATATAAACTCATATTACATGACTATATTTATGTATAAATATATTTGTATGGATAATATAAAAGTCACAACCATGAATGTATATCTATACAAGCTTTTGAGGGGCACCTGGGTGGCTCAGTAGTTTAAGTGTCCGACTTCGGCTCAGGTCATGATCTTACAGCTTGTGAGTTCAAGCCCTGTGTCAGGCTCTATGCTGACAGAGTGGAGCCTAGAGCCTGCTTCAGATTGTGTGTCTCCCTCTCACTCTGCCCCTCCCCACCTCAAAAATAAATAAATATTTAAAAATTTTCTTTAATAAAAGAAAGCTTTGAATGCAATATATGCATCTGTTGCCAAGTTTATTCTATTGACATTCATGCTACTTGTTCATTTTATTTTCATCTACTCCTATCTAGAAGGATTTATTAAATATTGAACGTTACCCTTCTCATAATTAGCAACTCTGGTAGCTGAAGATGAAACACTCTTTGAGAGGCTCTTCAAGGTTTTATACAGACTACTGCTGGCTTTGAAGTACCCACTCCATCCCATGAAAGGTTCTGCATTACCTGTAGAAGGTCTTTTTGAGCTAAGTCCCATTTCTTGATTCCGTTATCTCTGGACCCACTAAATAGGTTATACCCTTGTATGGTTAGTGCTTCAATGCCATCATAATGAGGGGGCTCAAAATTGTGGGTGGGACTCACAGTTCCTAGAGCCCCTTCAGTTACATCAAACATCTAAAAAAGAAGAGAGGAAGTGGGCATCCTATTTAACTTACAAATAAGCACCTATGTGTGTTCATACATAGAAATACATACACATGTATATTAACAAGATGTGACCTGTTTTGTTACCATATTTTACTAAATTAACTAAATTAACCAAATTAACCTTATATAAATGACTCAGGAAGAACCCAGGTCGTATTTGCATGCTACTTTTGCTTATATGTTACATGCTTATATGTCTGTAGGCTTTTAAGAAAGGCAACCATTTTTTTCAAATTATGTTCAGTAATAAAAATACTACATATCAATCTAGTTGAAAGTCAAAAAATGATATGACTGTTATTTAAGCACTATAATGTAGCTCTCCAATCCTTGTGGTCTTCTCAAATTCCTCCAGAGTTGCTATTCAAACCTTCCACTCCACTCAGTTGTCATCTCTCTTAGCTATCGACCTTGTGATTTCCTGGAAAGGGTACCATGATCAAAAATAAACTTTTTGGACTCTTCCCTTCATTCCAAAAGTTTCCTTTTATCTTCAAACATTCTCTTACCCTTCCCTTCCTTTTAAATGCTCATGTGTGCTTCCTGCTTCCCAGAGTTCACATCACTGCTTCGGTTCTACCTCCTACCACCTTCTTCAATTACCACCAATTCCCCCTTCACTTTCCCTCTCCAAAGGGCCTACCTCCTAAGCAGACAGGTATACTCAAGTCTACCAAATACACAGTCCTCTCCCTTTAAACATTCTATTTTCATGTCACAAATCCATTTATATCTCTTAATCTCAGGTTCTAAAAAGAGTACTTACATTTTTCCTATCTTTCCTTGTTACTGCACTCTCTTTTTATGCCTATTGGATCTTACAGGAATTCCCAAGGCTGAATCCTGTCAACCTCTGTCCTTTGGTTACATCAACTACTCTAACTCCTTGAACATCTGCTTCTATTTGAATGCCTCCCAAACCTGCATGTCTAGTCATAACTTATCCTGAGTTCTAGAATTGCCTTTCAAATGGCCTACTGACCTATAGGAGGATGACTTCTATTACTTAGTATCCCAAATTTAATATTTCCAGAGTCAAACTCTGCATCTTCCCCCATCTGCTAATTTCATAAAAGCTGAAGACCATAATAAATCCAGTGTAAAAAATGGTGACAATAAGACTTAAGCATTAGCTGGATGACTGAGCCAAAGATCATTAAAATCCCTCCTATACTATCTTCTGTGAAAAACGAGAATACAGGATTGAATAACAAGACAATAAAATCTGGAACTAATGAGTGAGGAAAAAGACCAAGAAGTAAAAGAAAAGGATAGGATTGGAAAAAAAGAAAACTGATTAAGAGCAAAAGGTCTTAGGAGCATCTGATACTTCAAGTTTATCATTTAGTAGGAGAATATAATTCAACAACTCTATTATACACACTTTGATGTAATGATCCTTGGAGCCAGTGATGATTAGATCTTGTCCATTAGAAATCTGATCTACTGTAAGGCACATAACAGGGCCTAGGTGTCCTGTTAACTTTCCTGTAGACTGAAACCTTTAAAAAGAAAGAAAAATAATTTTGTTTGAAACATATTTCTTAATGGGTTGAAGTTAAGCCTCAACATAAATAATCTACATTCTTTGATTAAACTGTTCACTAATGCCTTTTTTTAAATTTTAGCCCCACCTCTATGCAACTTTCTTCAAATTAAGAGTCAAAAAATGGCCAACCTAACCTATTCTATGACTGACGTGTGAGGAATCCTAAATAAGTTATTCCAAAGTGACCGATGTCATTCAGAAAGTAAACAAAAGGCAGCAAAACTTGCTACAGACTAATTTTAAATACAACCTAAGTCCAGGTAAACCTTAGTCTATTAAATGTTCGAACATGTTAAAAATATATGACCAATGTTATTAGGTCCTATTTGGAATTTGATTAAAACAACTGTATCACTTATATGACTACACAGTAAAAATACAGAAAAAGTAAGACTACTTTATATAAAACCTATATATTCTCACATATACACATACACAAATATGTACACCAATCATATATACACATATTCACTCACACAAACATATATACACACACTTATGCACACATGCATGGGTATATGCATGTCAGAAAGTAAGTGGTCCATTTAATCAGTTATTATAAGGACTGAAAATGACCAGAACATACAGCTGACTGTTAGAAAAATATGTGATGTTAATTGTCAGGGAATGACAATGAACCTTTGTTTCACAGTCCTACCTCAATCAAGCTGCTGTAATATAGAGATATATTTTACTTGTAGAATATTAGTTTCTAGAAAACTATTTTCTTCATTACTTTTTTTTATGATAAATCTACATTTAATCTTGTTGCTGAAATCAGCAGCTTTCAAAGGACCTAACTTTTCAGCAAAAATAGAAAGTGTAAAAGATTTTTAAAAGTTGTTACCTTTTCTCCCTCATGTCATGACTTTGAGTATCTTCCTCCATGGTGTTTTGACTATGAGTCAAGTTTTAACATCTTCAAGAATAAACCAAGTATTCACCTTTTTTCATTTTTTCAGACAAGCACTGTGTTCAATTTTCTACATTTTATTTCTAAAACAGACTCATAACTGTATTTCTTCTTCCTCTCTCATCTATTTATCTATAAATTATGTTTATTATTCTTTCTCAGTCATGTGTTAAAACAGTACAAGTTATAACTAGTTATTTTCAGTTTCTAAAATATCCCTTTTATTTACCACTGACAAATCCCTCTAGATGGGAGACACCCTGTATTACCTGAATTACAAACTTTACTCTGTATCCTATAATTACCAATTACCTGTTTAATGGCCATTATCCTCCATTACAATATGAGCTCTAAGAAGGTAGATACCACATTTGCCTTGCTCAGCCTTTATTCCCAGCACCCACCAGTCTTGGTGCAGTGCCTGGCAGAATTGATGTCGAAAAAAATACTTAACTAACAAATGGATATTCCCTTGCTGCTAAAATTTTAAGAACTAGAAAAGAAGCTAAAGTAAACACTCAACTGAGGGATAAAAGCTCATGTTTCATGGCAAATAAAATCAGAGATATAATGCCTTACATTTCAATTTTTCATTTCCTACCCATTTTATCTTAATACTTCATCTTTTATATATATTTTATATTCATAAAAACCCTATATGATTTTATGCTCAAAGTTATTAAATTAAATTTATAAACTAAAAATTTTGAGCTATAAGATGATTAAGTGATGATGCCCTCCAAAAGAAAACAAAAAACAAAACAAACAACAACAGCAAACTTTTTCGAAGGTCTTTGTGAAACAGAATGAGAATGTTGATCTCTTCCTAGTAAACAACACAAATTATAGACAAATATGAAGAGAGGCTATTTTCCTTCATACACTTTCTATTGATGGAGAATAAAAGAAAGAAAATTTTTGACTTTGCTAATGAGATCAGAAGAGACAGTTAGGGGTGTTGGGCCAAATGGAAAAGTCTATTATTTTATATTAACTTCTGGGATTATAAAAATTAGATTTTACATGCATTAATATGCTATTAATACCTGAAAATTGTATTTGCCATATATAAAAAATACATTTTCTTAAAAATTCTACCTTTTGAGATCCCACATTCTGACAGCATTTCCTGAAGCTGCATAGAGGAAAGTGCCAGTTGGGTTTAGAGCAATTTGATTTATCTGGTTTTCTCCAGAAGGAATAGCTACTGTCCGGCTGGTACTCGCAGAACAGGCATCTCCAAGAGTAACTTGACCTGAAGACCTTAACAGAGGCAAAACAAAGGGGAAAAGTCACAATCCTGGTTAAGAGTTCAGTTTACAGTTCCTTGAATTCCTAGGAAACTGGCTGCAGGCAAAAACAAGCTCTGTGCCCTTTGGTCACTGTGTGAACAGCCTGGCATGGAACCTCACTCACACATAGCTGGCACTTAGAAACACACCTGAAGAGTAACTGAATAAATGAATGACTAAAACAAGATGAAATGGCTTAAAATGCTTAATCTGTAAATCTATTATAAATCTAAGAATTCTAGGCCCCGAGTTGGGATGACTAGACTATCATTCAAAAAATATTAGATACCGAGGCCCTAGCTGGCACAATTGGCTAAGCATCTGACTCTTGATTTGGCTCAGATTTGGATTTCATACTTCGTGAGATCGAGCCCCAACTCAGGCTCTGCTTACGTTTCTCTCTCTTCCTCTCTCTGTCCCTCCCCTGCCTCATATGCTGGCTCTCTCTCTCTCAAAATAAAAAAATAAACGTTAAAAAAAAGATTAGATGTCAAAGATAAGGAACAAAAAGCTCAACAAATGATACAGTGCCACAAAGGTAATTCATTTTCCTACAGCTTCCAGAAGCCCTCTGAGGGTCAGGCCTACTGTCTGTTAAGTGTGCCTTTTGAATTAAAGACAATGAGGATTTTTCAAACCATTCTCAGTTTTTGCTTACTCTAACCCAGTCATGCATGGAGTATTTACCAAGTGCTAAAGACTTAAACATAACATTTCTATTTCCTCAGGTAAATTCTAAATGATAAATATATTCTTAAATTTTGAAACATTTTCTCAGCTAACTTCTAAAATATCAAATTATAATCAGTCTTTTTAAATTTGACTTTAGTGAGTCAACTGAACTGGCAGATTTCTAAGATACAGTATTCCTTTTTCTATGAAATTTCCCCCAAAAGACTTGTGTTTAGTACAATAAATAATTAGTTCTCAAAATACAAATTACCACTTGTATTAATATTTCTTCTACAAATTATAAAAATTACCCTTTCCTATGCATCCTTTGGTTATTTAAACCAAGAGTTTACTCCAATTTTAATTACGTAAAACAGTTCATTGATCTTACCGCAATAAAGAATCATTATTTGTTCTATATTTTAAAGACACATATAATGACACAGAAAACAAACTCATCCTCCAATTATCCAATCTAACCTACAGTTATTGAATTTGTGCTCACACAAAAGCAATATAGGTTCTAACACAAACAAACAAAAAATTCTCAATTATTTAATACTTGCTAATTAAAGCTTACATGTACTTCTTAACTATCTAAAATGGTGATTTTAGCCATTTTCCAAGGTATTCATTGGAAGCAAGTAATGTAAAGCATTTAACTACATCAAGTAATAAATACTATGAAAATGCAATATCTTAGTATTTAGGAGGGAGGAATATGAAATGTATACTTAGTCACAGATCAAATGCAATTTATTCCTTCCTGTTTAATATCAGGCTCCTATATTTCATTTTTTCAATAGTTCTTCCCCGTTATATTATCTACATTCTAACTTTAATATTCTTTTGGAATTGGACAGTTATAAATAAATAAAAATACATTCATAGTCCTATATTTTCATATATGTTATACATAAGAACTATTTGCCCTTATACTATTTGTCTTTAAATTACTTACGTCAGTGTTCGAATGCACTTTGCTGAATCTCTGATGTCCCACACCTTAATGTAAGATGTGGACACAGTGAAGACCAAACTTGTATAATTACAATATTTTACAGATACAACATTGTTGGGATGACCCCCCAATGACATTATCTCCTGCCCAGTCACCAGATTCCATACTTTACAAGTACGATCTAAAGCAAAAAAGAAAAGGAAAATACTGTCAATATGAACTAAATTACGTTCTCTTAACAATGAAAATTATTTAAACAATCTTTCCCTTAAAAGAATGAAATAAGAAAACAGTAATTATTCCACTAGCTGCAACAGACATCCCACCTCTATCCTTGATCCTCTCCATCAAGTTCAATGGCAAAGTACATATAAAAGATTGGATGAAAGCAAGGGATGGCTGATGTATGTATTGTGTGGTAATAAAAAATTATATAAAATTTTGAAATCATCGTATCACGGGAGTCTTACTTCAAATTTCCCCTGTATTTAAAATGGCGTTCCCAAATCAGCCTCTTCAAGTATCCTGCTTTGATCACTCCACCTTCTCACAGCACTCTACACTCATAAACACATAAACCTTTCTTTTCCAGGTTTCACTGATTGATGGATTTTATTTTTGACCCCAAAACATAATTATAAACTATTTTGTTTTTAAGTAATTATTCTAGAGATAAACTTACTCTGAATTAAAAAAGTACATTTTCACATGCAGATTCTTTATTAATTGGAAAATAGCTTGCCATTATTCACAATTCATAAGTTCTACCTAGATATGTTATACTTCCTTATATGTAATGAGCAATAAATGCTTGCTAATTAAACTGAGTCTTGTAACATCCCTAAATGCTAAAAATTGTTTATTAGCTTCCCCAAACCCGTACTTGCTTCCTTCCTTTCTAGCTTTACTTTCTCTTATGATTACAGTTGACACTTGAACAACATGGGTTTGAAGGGTTTACTTATATGCAAAATTTTTGATAAATATAGTACAGTACTATAAATGTATTTTCTCTGTAACATTTTCTTTTTTCTAACTTACTGCATTGTAAGAATATAGTATGTAATACATATAACATGCAAAATATTTATTAATCAACTGTTTATATTATTGGTAAGGCTTTGGTTCACAGAAAGCTATTAGTAGTTTGGTTTTGGGGAAGTCAAAAGTTATACACAGATTTTTGACTGTGTGGGGGTTTGGCATCCCTAACCCCCATGTTGTTCAAGAGTAACTGTATTCTACGTTTCAACCAATTGGATTTAGTTTCCAAATATACACCACGTTTCCCTCCATGTCTCTGCTTCTATAATCTTGGTTGTCAATCATTACCTGTCAATATCCAAATCATCCTAAACGTTCATCCTAAATGCCTCTATGTCAAAGTCTTATTATATCTCACAGGTGTCATAACCTCTCCCTTTTATGAAACCTTAAAAAACTCTTAGTATTTAACTCTTCAAAGCATTTGTTGTTCATTTCTAGTTGCCTACACTTGTACCAAAGGGGACTAAGAGTGAAGGTTTGGAGATGAGTAGACCTGGGTTTCCAATCCTGGTTCTTCCACTTAATACTAAGTTTATCTGGGAAAATTATTTCATTTCTTGAATCCTCAGTTTCTTCATCTATAAAATGAGGATGCAACATGTACTCACTGGGGTTACCATGAGAACTAAATGAGATGTAATTTGTATAGCGTCTAGCATAAAATCTGACATTTAGTTCAGTGCTCAAGAAATGATGGTTCCTACCCATCTTATTCTCTTTACCACAGTGTATGTACATTGTAATGGCCTTATATCAATTTTTATATAACCCACATTACTAAGCTCGGGACCTTGCACACATTAAGTGCTCCGTTACTGAAGGGAGATTATTTTCTCAACATTCTATTCATAACATCAACAGAGGTTTTACTTTCTTTCCAATTAGGCAATGATTTTGTATAATTCAGGAGTTCAACCAAATTATCTCTCAGGTTTTTATGGGTTTTAAGCAGTTTGACTATTCTTTTAAAGCCTGTTAAAATATAATCATAATTTTGTCCATTTGTTAAATATCAACATGGAACAACCACTAGTACCTTTTGATCCAGTGAAGAGGAGATCATCAGTAGAATCCACACAGAGGACAGCTTTTGTGTGCCCTTCAGCTATGTGAACACACTGCAGTGGAGAAGCTCTGATTCCTTTTGAAGCAGGAAATGGGTTGATTATACCCCTGAGGTGGGGAAAAATGAGATTTACTTTAGTAGCTCTATCATGAGACTAATTTTATTTTTCCCCTGACTTTAAGAAGCCTTTCTAAGTAATTAATAAGAAATTTCAAACGCTCCTTAGTCTCTTTTTAAAGCAAAAGAACAGAGACAAAATGTGAAATAATAATAGAAGTGACGGAGTGCATCAACTAATGAGGCATCAGTCAACAGCAGCACTCTACAAAGAGCAAAGCTCATGGCACACTGATCTTCTTATCAACAAATTCTTCTCTTCAAAGTTGAATGAAGCCATATTGGGAGCTGTTTGAGTATAGCGAATTCTGACAAATACGAAAGCAAATGATGGATAACTGGAAAGTGTGACTCTTTGTCATGCTGAAATATGACTATGTCAAAAAGAACATTCTGGAGAAAGTGTAACACATATCACCTAAAATACTGAAAAAAAGTTCAAGTGAATTTGAGAAAAGATAGGAACAATCACATACACATAAATTCTAAAGGGAAAATGGCTCAAAAATAACAAAAAATTAAAGAAAAAACTCTTAACGGTCTCCAACAAGATTTAAAAAAAAAAGAATGGGATTTTAAATGAACAGTGAGGCTGTTTAGGGAGCTTTCTCATAAGTTTAATACTTCTGGAGTTTATGCTTTATGCTATGCACTATGGAGATGCAAAGTTTATCAAAACACTGTCTTTATCCTAAAGGAGGTTAAGAAAGGATCTGAATTGAAATAGTTGTATTGAGAAGACTAAAGATGAGAGTGAATTATAACATAATAAATATATAAATTGGACATATCTTTGCTCAGAGCAGGAAGAAAAATTGTTATGTAGAAATATGTCCATTATATAAAATAGATGGCATAATATCAGAATAATAAGAATAAAATAAAAGTGCTTGTTTCCATCTTCTCGATGAAAGAGAACAATCTTCAAGATGCAATGGGCAGAAATGATGAAGAAGAAATGTAAGTCCAAGGTAAATTAGAACTGATAATAGAGACTTATTCACTGAATTCAAGTATTTCTGTGTTTAAATCATGATATCACAGGGTTTTGAAAGGATCCACTATTGTTGAGGCAAAAATCATTGTTGGTACACTAAGATCAAAAAAAGGGTACAAACCACATAGACCCATTTTTCCAAAAAGCAGGGGAAAAAGTGGATTTCAGAAATTACAGATGGGTAAAACTTCTTGTTGAGTCTCACAAAGGGAAATACTGGACAAATTATAAACACTTAAAAATAAATGCCCATCAATAAGAGGTAACATTAATCTCATAGGGGAAGTTCTCTGTACGGTTAATAGCAAATTAGAGGAATATCATATTCACAATACATGTTGACTCCAAAAAGGTCCATTACACTAAGCCTTTCAAATGATATCCTTGTGGACATGGTAGGTAAGAACAGAACAGTTGGAGTAAGGTAGTTCCATTGGTTGCTGAAGAGACATATCGAAGGATTCAATGTTCCTGTCAATTTCAAAGGGAGTCTTCAATATCTAGTCAATATTTCCCTAGCATGGAAAACAGAGCTGGCATATTTATTAATCTGATATATTAAACAGCTGGACACTGGACTGTATTGCCTAGGAAAATGACAAACAAAATTTATTTGCTTTAAGTACCCACTTAACACTAAAATAATCACTGGATACTAAATTTAAAGATAAAATTTAAGTAGAAGATAGAATAGAATGCTCCAAGTAGGAAAAGCCCTAATAGTAGCCTAGATTTAAAAAGCTAAAAGAGGGCACTATGCTAAGTGAAACAAGACAGAGAAAGATAAATGCATATTATCTCCCTTACACATGCAATCTAAAAAATATACATTAAAAAAACCCCTAATCTCATAGACACAGAGAACAGACTGGTAATTGCCAAAGGTGGGAGGTAGGATAAATGGATATATACATATGTATATATATCAATGTATATATATGTATATATCAATTATATATATTGATATAATATACATAATAGCCAAAGATATTTTTAATAGAAGATCAATGAATCAATAATATATGGTTCCTCTATAAGCACTTTCAATAACTTTTTCAATAGAAGTAAATAAGTCAGGAGAAAGAATATAATAGTTACTATATTTTGCTGAGGCATCTGGAAGGAGGTTGAGTTCTTTATGCTAGATTTTAAACACTGAACAATTGGGACACTTTCCAAAATAGTAGAAGCAGAATGAAGGATCTGAAGACTATATCATATAAGGAGAGACAATGAAACTAGACCTACTGAACTGATAGGAAAACATTCTTTGGAGAGAGGATTCAATAGTAGGTTAAGGAGCTGAATATTTAAAGGGCTGTCACAAACACACAAAGAGATGTGCGTAGATTAATTCAATAATTAATTCTAGAAGATTAATTCTGGCAGAGGTCAAGAGGGCTAATGAATAGAAACATTAGGAGATAAATTTAAGCTCAGGGCTAAAACAAACAAACAAACTTTATTTTTAGGGTCTAGTTATAATGATTTCAAAATTGTGGAAGTTGTTCATCGTCACTGGAAATGACACCAGGAATTGCTGTCTTTGGATATATAATTACAAAGTTCAAAGTATTATTTGCATACATGTGTCAATTCTTGAAGTTAATGCTCGGTAACTTGTTTGTAATCTAAGAAGCTAATCAAATTAAAACTGAAACAGAAGCAAAATTTCCCCAAAAGTCTGAATCTCTGTTTTGAAATCCTACTGATATGAGTTCATATCTATGAACTGAAGCCATCGAATTAGAATTATAGCTTCAAATATTCAAAAGGTTTGACCTAATGCACAGTCAGCTGCTACATTTACTTCTCAAACAAAAACATATATGTATGTATATTCCAATAAGCTGACTATAAAGAAAAAGTTCATGTTACCAGCCTAAGGCATAAGAGTCTGTCATGTTAAAGTTTGTAATATTACAAAAATAAATATTTGCCTCCAGTTACTTATGTATGATACAATTTGAGGGTAAGATGCCTCTTTTTCATTTTTATATGTTTTAATGTCATTGATTTTTCAGACTTCTGAAGAAAAATAATCTCATAATTAAATAGAGCATTTTACTAGATACTTTTCAGTATCTACAGCATTCACAATATTAACACTAATATTTTATAGAGATTACCTTGTACCAAAGATAATAGAAAAGTACAGAAATTGGAAACATACATCCATAGTATTTCTTTCAATATTAAAATTAATCTATTCACATTCTGAAATATAGAAATCAACTTTAAAATAGTTTAAGGTTACATATTGCAAAGTTGTAAAACTGCTTGAAAAATGTTTATTTTTGTTCCATGCAAATCAGTCAAGTCTTGTAATACTGTAAATGAGATTAATTTCCTCTGCCTACCTTCTGGAAGATCTACTGATGATCAGCAAAATGGCCATAAACAGGGGAAACAAGTGCAAAAAGAGAGGAGAGAAAATGATAAGTGGAAAGAGGAAATGATAGAAAGAGAGAAATTAAGGGTCCAAAATAACCCCACATTATGAAAAAATTCAACACTGTTATTTTTAAAACAGCATCTATCAGTAAAAATATATTTATTATTTTAGAAAAGCTCCTTTACTTTCTATTTCTTTTTATATTTTAGGTATCATAGTATCTTTTGCCCCCACCCTTGCATATCTTTTTTTCTTCATCACAAAACCTTCCAAAAACTTTAACTGTTAAACCATCACCACCAACAAAAATACCTTATTTATCTCCTACACTTTGAAAGACTGAAACATTTAATAATTGAGGAGCAATGATATCAATATTCATAGAACTTAAATTCTTTCAAATAAAAGATTTAGATTATAGGCAGAAAACAAGCATCAAAACTGTCTGTGCTATTATACAAATTCATTTGCCGGTTCTTGGTCTAAAAGGGATGACAAAAATATATTAAAATTAATGTTTAAAAATATTAGTATGCTTATATGGTTTACAACTGGTTATGCATACAGAAGTGAGATATGCTTATAGTTTCTCAGAAGGCATTTTAGAACATTAATGAAATGCCAGAATGTAGGAAAGATAGAAAGTACCTGTGTACCTCCGACAGAGAGGAATCACTTTCATCAGACCTACAGTGAAAGAGTTAGAATTATGAGGAGAAGGAACACAGATGTCAATAGGTAGACATGAGATTGAACTGAAAACTGACAGTATGAATAATAGAAATATAGCAAACATTTCCTTTATTGTGAATGCCTCACTTTTTTATTTGCACTGGATATCTGCAAATGCAATGTACAGCTACATCTGGCAAAGTATTTGAGATTCTTATGTTTTGGGAGAAAAAAACCTTTCTATTGCTGATCCACAGAAAATCATTCCTCACTTCTAAAATTAAGTCCTTGAAGAGGAAGACTCCTTCTATTTGACTGAATAGAATTTGATTAGTACTAGAACATTTTTTCCCATTTAAACAGCTATTAATGAATTTCACCCATCTTGATAATTACTTTGGATTTAGATTCTAATGTGGAAGTTCCACAAATACATATTGTGTTTGCATGGAAAGCAAACTACCCAGAATGCAATAATCTTTGATTTTGACTTATCTCAAAAACAGAGCTTCCTGATGAGAGAGTCCCTTAGTAATATGAGACATTAGTAGAATTTTAAAAATAGGTGAGCCACTACTGTCAGCCCTACCCTGATACCTCCAAGACTGGCAAGAAGTTGGGTTATTATAAAAATCTACTTACTGAGGGGTGCCTGGGTGGCTCAGACAGTCAACTGAGTGTCCAACTCTTGATTTTGCCCCAGGTCATAATCTCATGGTTCATGGGATTGAGCCGCACATTGGGCTCCACACTGACGGCATGGAGCCTACTTGGGATTCTCTCTTTCCCTCTCTCTCTGTCCCTCCCCTGCTCCTGCTCTCTCTCTCTCTCTCTCTCAAAATAAATGAACTCATTTTTAAAAAAAAGAAAATCTATTCAGTTCGTTTATTAGGCCTGGGAAAAAGGAGAACGAATACTGACATGGAATATAACCAAAAACAATGTATGGGATCTACTTCTAGCTGGTGAAATATGCTACCCTCAAAAAAGAGCCCAAAAGAAAGTGATTCAAAAGGTAGGTGAGTCTCTGAAAGTATAGTCATTTATTCTGAGTTTTAGCTTACTAGAGATGACAACAGTGTCAGATTATTGGTAGTTTGTAAAATATTTCAGTAGAAAATATAAAACTATGACTAGATTGTCAAGATTGTCAAAAGACTGACAGAAGATTTTATGACTGTGAATGTACAACAGACAAAATTTAGTAATCCTTCATATCACTAGTGAAAATGGACTTCTGAAAGACATTCTTAACGTTCTTCTATTCTTTTCTCAATTAAATGGAAGATAACCTCAATAACACATAATATTTATCTATCTAGAGCATTTTGAAGGATAGATTATCTACTGATTAAATTACACTAAAATCTAACTTTAAAAACTTTATCCATACATTAAGCACATTAAAAAAAATTCTTTCAAAATGTGTGCTTCTCTAAGTCTACAGAGACATTTGGCATGATCTAAACATGTCAGACAGATCTTAAACAGCATCCTACAGATCTCAGAAATTATTCATCTACACAGAGAGATTATAGCATTGAAAACAACAGGGGTGGGAGACTGGATATGAAGTACATACATCCACTATGTTACCATTCAAAATCAAAGCAGACAAATCAGTTAATAAATAGCCCATGGCAGCGTTAGTATTGAAATCTTGCAAGAGAGATTCTGGCTCAATGTGGGAATACGTTTTCACTTCAAATTTAACGCAAATTATAATTTTCACAGCCCTCCAACTTCTCTTCCTCCACAACCCACCTCAGTCCTAATCCCCTCCACCCAAATAGAAACTGTCTTTTATCCTTTTATTTTATTACTGATGTTCTGGGGTGGATTTGTGTCAAACAACCAAATGGTAACAACATTTTACACATATAACAATGGACTTTGTAAGCTGTTATATGCATTGAAGGTAAAGTAAACTGCCTCTATTCAACTCAGGCTATCTGGACTAGAGGCTTTTAGTATCCCAAGAAATTTAAATTTAGAGTGGTCTCAAAGATATTTCGATTCTAATTTACATAGAAACAAAAAAGGCAAGACAAGTGCTGAAAGTGTAGCAATGCAAATCTACAACAGGGAAAAATGTTCAGCAGGAAAATAATTTTCTCTAATCTTTTCTATATGGTTCATTTCCTATTGAAAAAACACATCAAATATGGCCAGAGTTCACAAGTCAGACTTCATCTCCCACACAAAGAGATGGCTAAATGTGTTCTGCAGACTTTATTGAAAAGTTGACTACTATAATAAATAGAGGGGCTCTTTTCCATAAAGACTTACTTATCCTGCTGAACTGATGTGTTTCCCTGAGAAACAGTAAGACGGTTAAAAACATTCAGTTCATTACGGGGCCGGCTTGGTGGGGAAGAAGGAGGTGAAAGACTAGCCTCTGAGGTTCCAGAATCTGAGCTACAAGAAAAAAAGAACATTAAATAGGTGGTTTTAATCTGTTATGATTTGTTAGGAATGTTATAAGAAGCATGCTTTTTAAAAAAGCTTTTCATTAGAGAATTTCTTCCGTCCTTCCTCTCTTCCTTTTTTGTAAGATAAAATACACTCTGAACAATTTAATTTAAAAAAAAAACCAAAAACTCTTCCACTGGATTTTGTTACATTGCCCACAAGATGGCACTAAGGAAAAAGTTTTCTGCTGAAATCTACAGTCAACACAAATAAAGTAAGCCAAATTTAAAATTACACAGTTTTAGAGGTAAAACCAAGTTATTCCCTTTACAGATGGGGAAAGAGAGCCAGAGTGTTTAAAATTGATTTGCCTTTTCAAAGATTCACTCACTTTTATTTTTACATTACTTATTTGCTCCATCCCCCATCTCCCAATTATCCCTGAGACATTCAATCCAGTAGAAATAGGAAAATTACATCTTTAAATACAGGAAGCAAGGATGATTAGAAGGAGAATGTCCATGACATTCAAGTCAGCTAACCCAGTGGTCAAAGTAGAGTTTGCATGTTGGCACAGGAGAGGGGATGGTATAAGACTGTCCGCTTGGGTACAGAAAATATATGAAAACTACTTTTTATGTTTACTTACATGTTAAAGAAATTAGCTTTACTAATATTTAAATGGAGACTGACACCAAAACTCTCCCTCAAGGCCATGGGAGAGATGTACCTGTCACATGTAGCACCTTAGGTGACCTGGGGGAGTAGTAGGTGTGCCACAGGGAAGAGAGCTGACAGTGGCTCTCATCCATTCACTCAACTTTCTTCATGTTGTGACATTGTAATTTATAAATGCCCAGTTAAGTGGATCATCAGATTATACTATGTACTGTTAAGTAAATTAACCCTCACAAAACACACAAATAGCTTTTAAAAGATTTCAAAAAAAAAATTAAATGTAAAAGAACAGCAAGAAAATGGCACAACTAACACACCCTATGGCGAACACTAGTCTCCTGTCAGCTACTTTACTGATTAAAAAATGTCAGTTTTATCAGTCACATCAATTTCAAATTTTTCTCGAAGACTACCTAAAATACAGACCACTAAGCTTCCTCTCAAGTGTAAACTTTTTACAATGATATCCTCAAAGAACTGAAAAATAAATAAGAGTACATGATTAGGGACAAGTGTTCAAATATGTTTACAGATATGTGTGCGACCAAGAAACACTTAGTCAAACCAACAGATGACTTGATCATCTTGATTAGTCAAATCATTCATAATCAGAGTCAGCCTACATGTGGAAAATAATTTCACTATTGTCCTTTAGCATCTAAGTGCAGCAGACATTTTATACATCTAGTCAATAAAAAGTATAAGTAACTTACTGTTTTTGTTCCTTGGCCTTTGATTTTTCTTTTTCATATGCTTTTCTCCTGGTTATAGGGGAAGGCTCTGGTAGTTTTTTTTCTGATAGAGATGACTGTCTAGAACTAAAATAGAAAAAGACTTTTAATCATCAAATTTTAAATATATACATACAAGTTTGTTTGTCAGATTTTCAACCTAAAAATTTTAATATATTAATAATTGGAACTTGAGAAAGAATATTACTTGAGAATAAAAAGCAAAACTATGATAGGAATATGTTACATGAATAATTTTAGTTGATGGAAGTTTGATACCTGTATATTTAACTTTTAAACTGGCAATCTTATTAAATATATGTAAACCTATTATCTTTGTAAATATCAATGCTATACTGCCAAATGGCCAAAATCAAGAATTTATTTTAAGCATAAATCATTAGGTTGATTATAATTGTTTCAGTTGGAAAAAAATTGTCCTTATAATCTTACAAGAACACAAAATATTAGAATATCAAAATATGAGAAACAATGAGATTCAATGAATTAATATTTAGACATAGTCAAAATATTTAGACATGTCATAATCAAACACAAATAACACACATTAATTTTACCTAACTAGTATTTAGTTACTAGTAGCTATATACATTTTAGTAATAAAAACATTCTTATCTTATTATAAATTTTAAATGTTGAATATTGGCTATGTAATTAACAATTTAAGACTATTATTTTTGTGTATGTGATATTAAATTCTGATTAAAAAATAAATTTTTGTTATTGTTGGCTAGTTATATTAATAAGAGGAAAACACTAAGGAATTAGAATGTAAGATTACCAGAATGGTAAAACTAAATATTTAAACTTCATGTCTCTGACTTTTCTGACCAAAAGAAATCACATTTCAAAAATCCTCCATCTTTATAAATTAAATCTTAAGGGCCACTTGAGTAAATTATTTTACATGATGCAATTAAAGTCATATAGTAATGACTTATTAAGGTTACCATACAGATTTATACAAGCATCTGAATTTATGAAAACTTGAGAAGAAATCATGTGAAGAGACAGAGTCCAAAACATATATTCTACAATCTGTCTTAAAGGATACACTTTAAAAATGAAAATAAAGAGGGGAGGGGATGGCAAAAAGAAGGTATTACCTGAATCTGGATTCCAGGACATAGATTTAGTCTTGAAGTTCCAAAAGTCTCTACTCAAATCTATTCCTAAAATCTGTTCTGTTTATATCATTACCTTCACCAAAAGCATTTCTTTAACAGTCATCTTATCAAAAAAGAACTGAAGCCATAGCTATACTGGTTAGTGATCTCTATCAGCAGATCTAATAGTTAATTACATAGGTCACATCAAGCACATGCAAGAAAGTTATCATCGTATAAATTACTTTTGGACCTAAAGGTAGCAGATGGGCGCACTCGATGGAAGATGGCAGAAATATCTTCATAAAATGAAGGAAGTTAAAAAAGGGTAAAAAAAAAAAAAAGGAAATTATGGGAAACAGATATTCAAAGGGCAAAAGTTTGTTATATTTAATATTTGCAGAGTCATGTAGCATGTGCCATTTTTGGGCAATATTCCTCAACACAGTAATGTGTTAATTCCACAAATCATTTGCTAGAGCATATGTGAGGGCTACTTAAAAAAAAAAAAAATGTCATTAAAAATCTTTACTAGGGATGCCTGGGTGGCTCAGTTGGTTAAACACCCGACTCTTGATTTCAGCTCAGGTCATGATATCACAGTTCATGAGTTTGAGCCCCTCCATGCACTGACAGCATGGAGCCTGCTTGGGATTCTCTTTGCCCTTCTCTCTCTGCCCCTCCCTTGCTCATGTTATCTCTCTCTCTCTCTCTCTCTCAAAATAAATAAATAAACATTAAAAATTTTTAACCAGTGAATGACTGATCTAATCTTAATATAACTGTCCAAACACACATGTACACATAGCATATATACATATACTAGCCTGGGTAGGGAAATCTTCATCCTCAAGACAATAGTGAAAATTCTAAATAACTTTTGTTTTGAATAGAATGCATTTTGTTCATATTACATAAATGGGAAAGAGAATATTACCTCCTTTAAAGCTTTAAAAGTATCAATAAAAAGATTTTGTGCATACACTCATCCCAGACATGCAATGACAAGTATTTTAAGGCAAAAAATTAGGAAGGCTTAAAAATAATAAGTTTGTGATTGATATTTCTTGTTCCTTATAGGGTTAGCAAAGGTTTACTATCCTGACCAGACTCTTAGAACTAAGACATACATTCATTTAAAGCAAATTTAAGAGGCTTTAAAGTTTCTGTTTTATATGATGCTTTCATAGATATAACTATCTGATTTAGGTGTTTCTAAATAAATTTTGTCTATGATTCATAACTCAGCCTTTATGAAAATTATAATCCTGAAGAATGACCCTAAAACTTAGAAACAAGCAATACAACCGAGCAAAGAACATCTCATCATAAATGATTTCAAATGTCAAAAAATGAGGGCAGATAACACCTAATTTAAATTGCTTTGAAATCCAGAGATCTTGTTCACAGAATTTTAAAAACAGAAATAAGAAATTAGCAACATGCATATAAAAATTTTTTAAAAAGAAAGAAAAAGAAAGCCAAAGGAAAGCAAGTTAGTATAGCGGGGCCAGACTTACATGCTGCCTATCTTAGAAGGGAAGCCAGATGGGGGAGGGAGCTCTTTTTCCCTAGAAGTACCACTTGTCTCTGTATTCATTCCAATCTCTTGCCCTTCTGCAACAGGTGTAAGAGCGCCAGGCAAGGAGGCATCTCCTGTACTAGTGTCTGAGGCTAGTTCACTGCTATCTGCATACAGCAATTCCATTTGAGTGGTGGTTCTCCTTCGGGCCTAGTCAGAGAATGGAAGGAAAAGCAATCAGAAGCAAACTTTTGCAGAGATGATTAGGGAATAGAGATTTAATATTAGTTTGAAATAGGTAAAAACATTTAGCGTGTCATTTCCTAGCCAGTGTGTCAAACATAGCATGTAAGATAGTGACATGCCAGAGCTATAAAGCCAGATGAGACCTTTAGAGGCCACAATAATAGCCAACATTTATATTGTACTTATTGTATTCCAGGCAATGTTCAAACACTTAATTATATTAGCATGTACTATCATTATCCCAATTCACCAATGAAGAGACTAAGGTATAGAGACGCTAAGTAATTTACCCCAAAGTCACACAACTAGTAAGTGGCAAAGCCAGATTCAAAAACAAACAACTTGCCACCAATATGAGTGTGCTATCCTGCAACTCATGGCCAGCTCCCTCAACATAGAATATTTTTAAAAAGAAAGAAGAAATTAAACCAAAAGTTAACTGCAGGGAAGCTCAACTAAATTCTGATTTTTCCCATGCTTAGTTGCTTTATTTAATATCACTTTCAGTTTTAAATTTTATTTTAATATTGATTTTTAAATCTGTTTCTCAGTTTTTATGACCTTGTTCTCCTGATGCATTAGCTGTGTTTTTAACCTGCCTGCTGGATAATTCAGCACCAGCCTGCACGAGCTTTAGTATCATGGTGAGGTAGGTGAAGATTATTTTCCTATAATCTAAACTCACTATACAAATTCCTTTCCTTACTCTTGAAAATGAACTGAATACCCTGTTGTTGTTCAGTTGCTATTATCACTAAGGTATTAAAGGATAACCAAGGTATTTACCAGCTTGTAAGCCTCTAAAGAGCAAACACTCTGTTTTATTCATCTTTATATCCCCTGTACTTAGCATAGTGCTAGGACATACCCATTTAACGTATACAATTTACTTTTTCAGTGATGAAAAATAAATGAGAGGCAACTGGATGGATCAGTCAGTTAAGTGACTGACTCTTGATTTTGGCTCAGGTTACAATCTCACGCTTCATTAGTTTGAGCCCTGTGTCTAGTTCCAAACTGACAGCACAAAGCCTGCTTGGGATCCTCTTTCTCTCTCTCTCTGCCCCTCCCGTGCTCGTGCAAGCAGGTGCATTTTCTCTCTCTTCCTTCCTTCACTCCCTCCCTCCCTCTCTCTCAATAAATGAATAAATGAACTTAAAAAAAAAGAAAAAATGATACGAGATCCATTCAGGCATCTTTGAATGAAGTTCAAAAGGAGTTGTAGATAGCACCTCAGAACATTTTTGGAAAAAGAAAGCTCTCCAGCCAGTTTTTTACATTATCAGATCTCTTTGCTGCCAACAGCCCAAGGTTGGGAGGAATCCTTTTCTTAGGAATTCCTAACTATAGTGGTTCCTTCATTAGATAATGTTTAGGGCACCGCTTTACACCTCTCTCTCTGGTGTCCCAGAAGGGCATGAATATCTAGGCTTTCACAGGGCCTGAAAGACATTCAGGACCTTAAGAGATTCTCACCTCTACTTAAGACTGGATCCAAACCATACTGGAATGTTTTCTTTGAGTGTGGGTAACTTCTGCTTAGTCACTTAGAATAATAAAACCATATGTTATCAAGCTCAGGGATCATACACAGAGCCTGGAGATGTTTTTTTGTTTTGTTTTGTTTTGTTTTGTTTTGGCTTGTTTTGTAAGATAGGCTTGACCAGTGTCTTAAAGATCAGGAAATTCTACATAAAAATCTATATTTAAGTCTTCTTTAGAAAACAATAGAAGACCTAGTAGTCTTAGGCCTATTTTCCTCCTGGCAAAAAAGAGCAAGAGTTGATGGTGTTTATTTGCTTAGATGAGGCATGTTGTCTTTAGACAATCACAACTACCCCTCCTCATTATTTTATATCCAGCCAATTACTCATTTGCATTACCTGACTATTCACTATGGGCCTTATTCTGTCTTACTCATTTGCACAGTGTTGTTCTTTCGGGTCCTCCTTCTTTCCATTAACAAATACTTACTAAGGACTACAAGAATTCTTTGTTTTTAAACATCTTAAGATGGTTAGTTAATTCATCTAGTATCAAATGCTACCAATACTCAATATGAAACATACCAAATATATCTTACACATTTAACAGGATATGGTATTGATTTTTTTTTTAATGTTTTATTTATTCCTGAGAGAGAGATAGAGACAGCGTGAGCAGGGGAGGGTCAGAGAGAGAGGGAGTTACAGAATCCGAAGACAGGCTCCAGGCTCTGAGCTAGCTGTCAGCACAGAGACCGACTTGGGCTCGAACCCACGAACCGTGAGATCATGACCTGAGCCAAAGTCAGACACTTAACCGACTAAGCCACCCAGGTGCCCCTTGATATTTTTTAAAAATTTTACAAATAGGCATTATAGCCTCATTAATTTTCAATACAATATGATGATTAAAAGTTGGCTTATTATTCAAGCCACCTCAGGATACCACTTTAACAAAATATATATGATACACTTAAGAACATACTAGAATGTTAAAATTTCAAAAATCTCCTGCCACTTTACAAATTTTGCAAATTTATGCTGTATGCCACTACAGGGTCTACAATCTCCTATATAATTATTAGGAAACTTTGGTGACCTTAATAAATTACCAAATAACTTCCTTAATGGGTAATGAAACTTTTAGGAAAAACCTAGAAGAAAAAAAGATTGGTCTCCATAATCATACCTTCTTCAGTGGAAAAAATGCAATAATATCGTAAAGCACAAGTTCCACAAAGGAGAAATATTTTCGATATAATTTTTTTTCAAAGGAGAATATGGTAATTATAGAACTAAAGTTCTTACACATGGGCGCTCTGGTAAAAGCATGCCAACTTGCTAACCTACTAAGGGTCTGAGGCCTATGTGTTTATTAGTAATAACAGAAAACTGTGGGAAAGGATGCTTACCTGTTATTTTCAATTCTCCTTACCTTGCTTTTAGGTTTCACTTCACCGCAAAGTTTCATAAGGTCTGAAGATAGAGTGCTAGATGAAAATAAATAATTAACCACAGATTAAAAGCAGACTTATTAGAGAAAACTCTATGTCTTCTATGTTTATAACTATAGAAAACATCTTTCAGGTCTATGGGGGGGAGACAATATTTAAAATCAAAATGAATTAAAAAATCATCATTTTCTCCTTAAATATCCTATTTTTTATTTTAAAATTGGTGGTGGTTAAGTATGACTTAGTTTGGTTTCCATAATACTGTTTCTATTGCTATTCACTTAGCCATAAAATTTAAAATTATTTGTTTCATGGTAACTGTTTGAAGCAATAAAAGTATTTAAAATATTATAGAAACAAATAAAATCTATAAAGTTTCTAAAGGCTCTCTTACCTTCCTTCTGATCCTGGGCTGTTTAAAGGTGCATCCTCATCAGTACTATCCTCTACATTTTCTAAAAAAAAAAGTCAAAATCTAAGTATTATCCACATGTCACAATTTGAGTGACTGCAAACCCCATGCCACAATAAACATCAACATATCAATATGGGCAATTTGGTTTTTGTAGCTGAGTCAGTCCAAATAGAAATGTAGAAAAATATTTCTAGAAAACTCTTATTGTGTCCTAAAATGAGGAAAAAGTTTTCAAAATAGGAAAACCACAAGGTTGAATCATAAAACACAGAAGGACAACATTCACAGGATGGAAATGAGAATATGTATTTATCAGAGTTTGTATATATTTTTCAGAGTATGTATTTATGCCATGCAATCCAAACATATAAGACTCCACTGAGTAAAATACAAGATGAAAGGAAACGTATGAGCTCCCTTTAATGTACTAAGCCAACTTCAAAAATTATATGTGTAAACACACTTGCTAGATGTTAATCAGTATGCCAATTTACTTAAATATTTTCCTTCTTTTTTCTTTTTGTTTTCAAGTAGAGAGTAAGAGAAGTGTGTGTGTGTGTGTGTGTGTGTGTGTGTGTGTGTGTGTGTGTGTGTGAAGGTATTCAGGAGTTACACATCAGCATGCAGCTCATTCATATGTACATAAAAGACAAAAACAATAGGATTGCATGCAACGGTTTTGTAAATAAATACAAGTAAATCACCACTATTTCAGAACAACTGTAACAGACTAGTAAAAAATGAGGAGAAAAAGCAAACAAGTAAAACTAGTAGGAAGTCAATAAATCACAGCCACTGAAAGTAAACAATTTAAAATGTCAGTGAGCCCCTAATATAGGTGCAGGTTTTTACATTATACACATTTTATTATAAAATCATTCTCCAAAAGCAAACACATTATAAATAATATATATTGATCAAAAATATATATGATTCATCTCCTTTTAACTTTGTACATGTGGATTGTGGACAACTAACTCCTTTCTCTGATATTGCCTTTCTTCCTCACTGTTTAGCAGATACTTTGATAGAAATTCAGTAATACTTGATACATGATAGTATTATCTAAAATGGAGGCCATCTAGGATCTGTACAAGAGGAATTTACTTTCTAAAGTGAAGATAAAGATAAGATAATTGAAGGCAATGTGTATCTCAAAGCCTTCCACTAGAGGGAGGCTCAAGGACTTGCTTCACAGGTAGGATAATTGAGTGCTAAGGTGACTGCATTAGTTGATAATATGGAACATAAGGTTATAAAGAAATGACAAACCTAGTCTTTATTTTACCATGTATCAAGGCAGGACAAGATTGGCTAGTGTTTTTCTTGTAGAAATCAGTTAGTAGGAAACCAGTTAGTATGGTAAACATCACATGAGTGCTTAGTAAAAACTTAATTCCTGTTTATGCATGTATGCCTTATTTAGAGATAATTATGGTTTGACATAACCAACCTGGCCGGAGGATAAAGGCCCCTACCAGGAAAGTCACCAGATCAGACTCCTCTGCAGGACTGAGCTAGTCTGGGCACTATGGTCATCTGGGCAATAGGACACACCATCACCTCACTGCTGTTTTCCTAACTCTGAGAATACACATCCAGCCCACTACTGGCTTCTTTTCTCAACACCACAGTTAAAGCTAAAAGCAGAGACTTGAAACTCACGAATGCCTTGAAGTTTATCTGTATCAGTGTAAAGTGCACAATCTCACTTCACTGGAAGTTAACCAAGTACTTCTAAGTCGTTTTTTTTTTCAGTTATTAAAAGTTCTAAATATTAGTGTAAAGAAAAGAGTGAACATAGCAGTCCAAACACCACTATCCTTAGAATGGCCTGCTTACAAAGTTGGATTTTGTCAGGCATCTGGAAACCTGACTCTCAGAGTGTCCCCAGTCACTAGTTAACTACTTAAGGTACTTATTGTACCTATATTATTTGGGCAAACAATATGGCTTATGCCAAACTCCTGCTTTCCTTCTGGGAGTCTTGAATCCTGGTACCTACTAGACAAATGGTACCTATGTGACCAGTCCCCAGGAAAAACTTTAGGTGCTAAGTGTACAATGAACTTCCCTGGACATAAACATTGTGCACCTGCTGCTGCATTTTCACTCCAGAGGGAAATGAATACTCTACATTATGTCCCATAGAAGGGAAAGATCATAAGGAAAACTGGACATGGATTCCTCCAGACTACATCTGTAATTTTTGCCTTATGATCCAGCTGTGTATCCTTCCTACACTGCTTTCATGAATCTTTGCCATGAATACAACTACATGCTAAGCCCCATGAGTCTTCATAGCAAGTCCCAAAGATAGGGGTGATCTTAGGGATCCTAATACAGTTTGGGAAAAAAGAAAAAGATAATAAAGATGTGCTTCAAAGGCTACAAAACTACAACCTTATGAGCAAGGGGTGCTGGCCTGGCTCTACCTTCTAGACTTATGTTCTATCATTCTATGCTATGTACTTGTTCAGGGTACTAACCTGCTTGAAGGCCTCAGACACACAACACTGTGGCTAAATCCCCATGTGTTAGTTTACTCATTGCCCAAAGTGACTCTTCTCTGTTCCCTTCCACCTTGTCTTTTGCCTAGGTAATTCCTTTTCTTCCTTTATGTTTCAGCTCAAATGTCACCTCCTCCAAAAAGCCTTTATCGCCTCTTCCATTCTTGTTGAGTGACCCCACTGCATCTTCCTATAACTCCCAATACATATGTCAATCACTGCCCTCACTGAATGTATCATACTCTGTCAGTCATCCTCAGTAAGGCATCAAGTCGATGAGGGAAAGATTTCGTGTCTTATTCATCTTTGAATCCCAACACTCAGTCCAATGCTTGAGGTAAAACTGGAGTGAAGTAAATGTTTTTTTAATCAATGTATATAGGACTCTCTAGCTTCTGTGGATTTAACTTCCATTTTTTTCCTCTTCCTGTGTTTTTCCTCCAAGCGCCTCTGGGTTAGACTATGGCTCCCATCCCTAGCGCAGGTTTCAGCCATGACACACAGGTTACATCAGCTGAATGGGTTTCTACTCTCTGTTTCAGACCCTTCTCCAGCCATAGACAAATTCAAGTTATTTGAAAGTTATGAAAAAAATAATGCTGCTCATCAAATTAGCAGTTCAATATCTACTGCACTAAAGGATATCAAGAAGGACACTTGCATTTTTCTTCCAAGTTAAAAGAGACAATGGACTTAAATAACAATTTACTTATTACTAGGGGCACTTGGGTGGCCCAACTGGTTAAGTGTCCGACTTCAGCTCAGGTCATGATCTCATGGTGTGGGTTTGAGCCCCGTATTGGGCTCTGTGCTGCTGGTACAGAGCCTGCTTGGGATTCTCTCTCTCCCCCTCTCAATACCCCCCCACGCTCTCTCTCCCTCTCTCTCTCCCCCTCCTTCCCTCCCTCCCTCCCTCTCTCTCTCTCTCTCTCTCAAAATAAATAAATAAATAAAGTTTAAACAAAAAAGAGAATTTATTTTTTACTATAGGTTGGGACACAAAGAGGAACAAAGAGGAAGAGGAAAGGAGGAAGAAGAACAGAAAGAGAAGAAACATGTCTGATAACAAATGGAATGGCAAAAATCCTAGTTATAATCCAGGAACCCTGGCAGTCTTGGTTAGGACGTAACCAATACTACTTTTTCTACTTGTACTTGTTATAGCTTGGGCAGCTTAAGAGTATCAGTCTTTCCATACCTATATTATGCAGTTGATTTCAAGGAAACACTACTTTGAGATTAACATGTGGTATAAACAGCTAAAAAAAGCAAATAGCTCATGTATTTTATTTGTGTAATATATTATTTAGAACAAATTCAGATGTATAGATTATGTTTATTCTATTGACATATACAGGTAAGTACATTTAATCTCTCAGTTACATTCCTCTTCTTTAAGGATAAGCATTTAGAAAACTTTTGGCAGCTGTGTGCTCACAAAAAAAGATCAGATCAGATTTTGAAAAAAAAAGTTTAATTAAATAAAAACTGCTCCAAAATAATCATTCAGAAAAATCACAAGTAATAAAATTGCCCCAATACTCCTGGTCCTTCATATGTATCATCACTAAGAGGAGCAGAGATTATTAATGGGTGGGTGTAGTCCATGTGAATGTTGTAGCAGCAAGGGGAAAAATTTGAAAATCTCTATATTTGGTCATCTCTAAAACCGCTTCTAATCTGAAAATATTATAATCATAAATAATGTTTCAATCTGTTCATACAGAATACTTTGAATGGTTTTATTCAATTTACAATGTTAAAATATATGTATTTAATTTTACAGAAATTAAGAATAGCTGAGAATCCAGCAAATATATGCCAAAGACAAACATCTACCAGAGATATATGCTAAGGAAAGTTATAAGGTTAAAACAACAGATGCAAGTTAACAGATATATTTAAAAATTAAGAAGAAATGTATACTCCATTTTTTCCTACAAGAAACAGAAAGAGGGGCTTACGAAACTGGAATCACAGCTGGAGGTCAAAAACTAAAAGAGAAAATTAACTAAAGCCTATTAAAATTCTAATAGGTTTTAAATCAGGAATGTATAGGGAAGACAAAAGACTTAGTATGTTTGTGGTCACAGATACATTTCAAAAAAGATCATGCAAAAAACCAGTTGGCTGCCAATAAAAATTTTAAACATAAGATGTACCACAATTAGTGTACATGAACAATTAGTAATTCATGCAGCTGTAGGGTACACAGAAAGCTAAACATACTTACCTAAAGGTACGCTATCTAGATCTGTGTAAATAACAGCAAAAAGGAAACAAAAAGCAATACTCCAATCAAAACAGATCCAATGTTAAGAACTCCCACATAAAACAAGATTATGCACCATTTATAAGATATATAGAATAGATGCCATAGAAAACACTTATTATTTTTCAAGGCAATTAGATATGCAGAGTAAAGTAATGAAATGTGGTTAATATTTTAAATAACCAATTCAGAAACTTGGTTGATCCTCTTTATCCATAAAAACTAAGTGCTTAAGAGGGTTAAATAAGCCTTTTAAAGTGGTAACCATTTCTTGGAATGACAATAATTACATCCCCCCAAATTTATGCATGCAAATTAAAGAAGGAATAATTATTAAAAGCATAAGTAAATATAGCATCTATTCAGTCAAGCAATAGGGGAAAGAGGTATAGGATAGCATTCTCAAAGAGCAAAGCTACCATGCAATTTGTTTAACTGAAATTTAGTCCAAATTACCTTGTAAAGCATGGCCTAGTAAAGCATCTAGCTCAGGATTTAATTCTGCTTTCTCTTTCAACATATGGAATAAGAGCTGGTTTTGTGTAGCACTTGTTATTTCAGTTTGTTTAAGCCGACCTTCAAGTACTTTAATTTGAGCCTCTTTCTGGGCAGCCTGAAGACCCTGTAATGACACCAAAACACAATAACAATAATAATAATAATAATAACAATAAAAACAACAACAATTATCTCAGGCCATACATAAAAGAATCTTCCATACAAAGATGTGTATCACATAGCAAATGCTTATGATATATAGACTTTGACATCACATAGACCTCAGTTAACTGTAGCTCCTCTACTTACTAGCCTGGTGACCTTGAGCAAATTACCTTAGGATTACCTTATCTTCTGCCTCAGTTTCCTCATATGCAAAATGATATGAATAATATCTACTTCCTAGCACATGTGAAGATTAAGAGGGAGAACATAAAATAAAGGGTCTAGCACAATCCCAACGTGGCAGGAAAAAAAAAGGGAGTCAGAAATCATTATCATTCGCAACATTTAAGATTCTTACAGGTGACAGGTTAATGCATTTACATTCAAAGAGGAGGGAAGTGCCAATATAATTTTTATTTTCTGATTTCTTTTTGAGCTTTAAAGAATCAATACTAAACCAACGTTATGGTATCAACTTTGTACTCCAAGAGATTTTTCTTTTCATTTTTTCTTTATTAAAGCAAAAGATGAATTATTTCTTGTTTAAGTTGTCTCTTCTAACATACAAGCACAATGGGTGACAAGCTAATAGAATTGATCTAAATAGTCCTAACTTTTCTTAACTCTAAAGAAAGGTAAAAGAATATTTTTCTGTAAAAAAGAAAAAAACACCCCTCTTACCTATTATAAAGGAAAGGGTCACTGGTGAAAGAGAAACAAAATGAATTAATCATGATTTTCAATACTGGTGTAGTCAGATCATACCTTATTGATACCCATTGACAAGAAGTGATCTAGCAGATATCGGGCTTCTGTAAGCGTGCAAGCATTAATGACCGCAGTGATATCCAGTGTTTCTCCTTCCTCCTACAGCAAATCAGCATATGATGAACATTATTTTGAGCTGAATATATTCAAATAGAGGCAAAAGCCTACTATTTCATTTATTTATTTGATAGTATTGGGTTAGCTAATAAGAATCCTCAGAAAAATGTGAAATATGATCCCTACTCCAAGAAACACATGGGCTAGTTGAAAAGACACACTTGAGTAGTTAGAATTCAAGATGGGTTAATAAATGATATACATTTTTACATTTTTTTAATTTTACAAACAATAAATAATATCACAAAATCAGCAAAAAAGTCTGGAGAACAAGTAGGGAGTGATATTCATGCAAAACCTAAGAATCATATTAAACCAATAAATAGACAATTCCTTGATAAAAAAATTCAAAGTGCTTTTAATGATTAAAAATACGAAAATATCTTCCTTAAGCCATTAACCAATTTTTTACAGTTACAAACCTTTGCTTCTTCCATTTGCATGATATTGGCTTGACAATCAGAAATACTGTCATTGATGTAATCTATATTAGCAGTTAATGACTCCATCTCCTCACTAATGTTAACCACATTTTTATCTCCCTCTCCAATCTCCTTGACTATCTTTTCCCGTCGTTTTGAAAGTTTCTCTCGTCTTTTTGTGAGTTCTTCCCGTTGCTGTTGAAAAAACAGATTGGATTTTAAGAAATGATATTCATCTAGGACCTTAAGAATATTATGCTAAATGAAATAAGTGAGTCACAGAAGGACAAATACAGCAAGATTCCATTATATAAGGAATCTAAAACAGTCAAACTCATAGATGTAGTAAGTAAAATGGTGGTTTCCAGGGACCGGGGATTAGGCAGGGGCAAGGGAAGGGGTGGTGGAAGGGAGTTTGGGGAGGTGCTATGAAGTTTCAGTTACTCTAGATAAGTAAGTTCTAGACATCTGCTGTATAACACTGTGCCTGTAGTTAACAATGCTGTAGTTAAAAATGGATTAAGAGGGTAAATCTCATGCTGTCTATTCTTACCACAATTAAACCAAAACAAAGCACAAAAGAAATGATGCTCATCTATTCACATATAATGTGATCAAAACCCACAAAAATGAAAAAAGAAAAAAAATGGTGAATGTTAATTTACCAAGGGGTCAAGTTTGGAAACCTAAAATTAACAATCAGCTAAGGAAGAACATATCTATGTTCTGTTTTCCACACCTTGAGGAGTCTATTCATATCCGCCTCCATATTGGAAATCGTCATTTTCTGCATGATGATGTCTGTGACCCTGCGCTCGAGAAGCTGCCATTTCATGCGAGCTGTCTTGGAAGTAAACACTCGGCCAGTCAACGCTTTCCTCTGATATTTCTTTCTATAATCATATAAAAACAGATAAACATAATTATCACTTATGTGCTTATTTCACTGTACACTGCCAAAGAATAAGCTGTGCTTCATTTAAGTCCAACATTCAGTAATAATGCCACAAAGATTATGTCAGAAGGAACAAAAGAATTGTATTGACCTGGTTCCATTTGTTGTGGGTGTTGGTAAGGCCTGGACTCTTGCCACAGGAATTCTCATTTTCTGCTGGGCTCCTGCCCTTGATACATCTGCTTCTACAGCAGCTGCGCTGGAACCCATGTCCTGAACAGGGGTATCGGATGAGCTCAGTTTCCGAGTGACTTTCCCAGCCACTCTATCTGACATGGGCCTCACTTGTCTACGAAGAGCTGTAACCTGAAAGTGCAACAGAGATGGACTCATTCCTTTAGTCTACAGAAATACATCATCTATCTCAAAGCCAGATGTTTCCTCCAAATCACAAACTTGCCTCTTCGGTTTTGCGACGAAGAACCACTTCTTGGTTTCTTTTTTGGGCTTCCAGAAGTCTAAGTTGATGCTATAAAATAATATTGAGTAAGTTAAAACAGTAAACTGAAAGATACAATGCTTCCTACTCCTTCATTAACATCTGACCCATCCCACTGGGAACTATAATAGTTCTTAGCAGAATATGAACTAACAATGCAGATTAGAATATTTTATTCCAATAAACAAAAATACATATAGATACAGCCATCTCTTTCTATAAAATGAAGTTATCTCTGTGCCATACTTTTATTTAAGAAACACTCATAGTGCTTACTATATACAAGTACTTTTCTAAATGCTGTATAAATATTGTATCATTTCATTTTTGCTAGACATTTTATTTTGCTAGCTGAGGCATGAAGAGGAAGAAACATAGCTTAGAATATTTTCAATAAAGGCACCTTAAAATATATCAGTAATTGTTAACTCCATTTTAAATACAGGGAAAATATATGTTAATTGTATTAGCACTATATAATAACTTCAGAAATATTATGTTGGGCAAAGTAAGTGAACAATAAAAAATGTCAGTATTTTCTACAAATTTGCTTTTAGGTACTCTATATGATAAAGACAGTTAATTATAAATAACTTTATTTTATAAGGCTATAATTTAGGAAAGAAAATTGGACTGAAAAAGTACATAGACCTTAATTCTGGTTCTGTCATTTATTCAATTCTGTGATCTTGGGCAATGCTTAGGAATTGGACTTAATCACAAACATCACTTCTAGGACTTAAATTCTGTGATATACCAAATAACCTTCATGTTTTTTATCCCTAATTCAAACAGACCATTCATCTCATGTTTGTGCATAGTCCTATGTCATCAGATGAGAATTCTTTGAGAAACTGACACTATCTTATCACTGCCATATCTTCATTGCCTACAACAATGATTGACATAAAGGCAAAGTTAATAAATGTTTTTGAATAAATGAACTTCCAAAAATTAAAAGTAACATATAGTTTGGAACTTGTTACTACATTAGGTTTTTTCTTATTCAAACTCAAATCTCAAGTTCATTCATATTTTTGGTACACAGGGTTCGAAGATGAATATGACAAGAAATAATTTAGAAATGGAGTCAATGTGCACACAAAGCAATAAGTAGAAGGGCAAAGGAGTCTGAATGTTTGCTTTGTATGTGATTAGCCAGGCTCATATCTTTATAAAAGAATATTATATCATATATGATCCTATGTTGTGGAATAAGATTCAAAAATTCCATACTAGTGGTTAATTGTGCAATATTAATCCATCTCATATGAATTAGTTATAAAGAAATAAGTAGTGTACATTATAAGGAAATTATTCCTATCATCTAAAAGTTTTCATTTGTGTTTCCTTGACTTATTTCACTTAGCATAATACTCTCTAACTCCATCTGTGTCATTGCAAATGGCAAGATTTCATTCTTTTTTATGGCTGAGTAATAGGTGGAATTTAAGAAACAAAAATGAGCAAAGGAAAAAAAGAGAGAGAGAGAGGCAAACCAAGAGACAGACTCTTAACTGTAGAGAATAAACTGATGGTTACCAGAGGAGAGCTGGGGGCAGGGGCTGAAATAGGCTATAGGGATTAAAGAATGCACCTGATAAGCACTGGGTATTATATGAAAGTGTTGAATCACTATATTGTATACCTGAAGCTAATGTTACGCTGTATGTTAACTAACCAGAATTTGAGTAAAAACTTTAAAAATAAATAAAGAGCCAAAAAGTAGAAATAACCCAAATACCCATCAATTAATGAATGCATAAACAAAATGTGCTCTATCCATATAGCCATAAAAAGGAATGAACTACCAATACATGCAATAACATGGATGAACCTTGAAAACATCATGCTAAATGAAAGAAGCCGACACAAAAGGCTATATATCATATATTCCATTTACAGTGGGCAAACTCTTCATGATGTTTCAAGACTCATGATGGACTCTTCTCAGGAAAAAAAATCAAAAATGAAATAAACAAATTGTTGGGGTGCCTCTGACTCTTGATTTCAGCTCAAGTCATGATCTCACAGTTGGTGAGATTGTCGGGCTTTATGCTGATAGTGTGGAGCCTGCTTGTGATTCTCTTTCACTCTCTTTCTCTCTCTTTCTCTGTCCTTCCCCTACGTGTGCTCATGCTCTCTCTCTAAATAAACATTAAAAAATATTGCCAAAAATTTAGAAAGGAGAAAAAACACATCGACCGTAACCTAAAACCTGACACAACTACAGTTAGCATGCTGGTATATATCCTTAAAATTTTTCCCTCATTTAATCAAGCATGCATGTAAAGTATGCAAAGAATATGAAAACTTTTATAGCTCTTAGTAAAGGCACCTCTAGTGAAACTGGATTATTATTCCAGCAATATTTCTAAGACCTCTAGGTGAAACTATCATTGGAACCATACTAAAATCACTATCTTATAATAATACTATATGTAGTTCCTTGATTACCCTAGAGATAACCAATATATCTTTGTCATTTTTTCCCATCTCACCATCTAGGAATAAGCCTCTAGTAAAATCTATAATAACATTATAGTGTTTTCCATAAGCTTGTATATTGAATTACTATAATAATTACTAAAATCCATATAATAAATGCCATATTACTAAATTAATGCTTATTTATTATCTTTACCCTGCATTTAATATTTAGTTATCAGAAAATTTTCTTCCATTAACTAAACAAGCTTGTTCAATGTACAAGATTTGTATATAACTGAAAGTTAAACTCCACTCACATCTCTTTTACGTTGATCTTTTTTCAATTGAGCAATCTCTCTGTTTCTCCTAGACTCTGTCAATCTGGCTTTTTCTTGTTCTTCTTTCATTTGTTTCATTAGTCGAACCTAAAAAATTTAGGTAAACACATCTATTGGAGTTACCCTATCACAACATTTATTAAATTAATACACCTATGGAAGTAAGCAGTTAGAATTCTGAATACTTAATATGGAAACAAGTGGAGTTTTGTTGCAGATTTTAAATGGTCAAATCTTATTTTTGTGAGATTATTACATTTCTTTTTCTAATACTTTTCTAATATGCTTCTATCAAATTGCTTAGTGCTCTATGCTTCTTATATTCAACACTCAATTGTTCTATAACTTGAATGAATTTTTGGTACTTATTACCAGTGGCTGTGTCACCTTGAACAAATTACTTTACCTCTCTAAGCTTTTCATTTTTTCATATATAAAAGGGAGATAACAGTTCTATGGCATTAGACTATTATAAGAATTTAATGAGTAATACCTGAGGAGTATCTATAATAATGGCTGGCATATAGTAAACACCTAATAATTTTACCTATTGTTGTCTTCAGCAAAGACACAACATAAGAATCTAAAACTTCCTAAATCATTTCCACATTGCTGATTTTCACAACAATGTTAATAAGAAAAATTAATCCCACAACAAAAACAGATAACAGATCAGGATTCACATACTCTGTTTTGTCAAGAGAAGACAATTTGTATTCTTCTATGCATGGGAACGATAAACACTAAATTCAAGACAGTTGTTACCTCTTTGGGAGAGGAGAATATGATCAAAAAGGAATACATAGGAGATTTTGTATATAACTATAATGTTTAAGATAGTGGATATAGTGGTCATTTGGGAATTTTTAATCCTTTTTTTCATGTTTGAAATATTTTATGTGTTTAAGGAGAAGAGATATCCATCAGATTCAAAGAAGCCCTATTTTGAACCACATGATTTGAGCTACTCTGAAGAAAGGTTTTGATAATGGATGAGTGCAGGAAGCAACTTCTAATTGCCAAAAGGAAGTGCATCATTTGTAAGGCTGGATTACTTTTTATTGAATATGGAAAGAACCACAATAATTCTTTTGTCCCAAATGAAACAAATATCCTCAACATCAGACCTTAATGCAAAATCTAATCAGTACCTTTGTTTTTTTCATTTCCATCACATCTTGTTGCAGTTTCTTCAATTGTTTCTCATACTGAGACTGGTTTTTAAGCAACCTTGCATGCTCTTTTTGAGCTGTCTGAAGTCTTTGCAGTTCTTTATTCATGGCTTGGAGTTTCTTTTCATATTCGGACCTCACTTTTTTTGCCTTTTCTTCTGAGTAAGATTCCACTGAGCCTAAATGACCAAAGGATATTTGTATTTGTTTCTGTGAGACACAGATTTTTCATTTCACAGATTTACAATTTATGACCTTAGAGAAAAACTACCTCCCCAAACAAACTTCAAGAGACCAGGGTATCTTTGAATTACTCTCTCTTTTACTACCTACTCTCAACTTATTTAACAATTATTTTTTTAATTAAAAAATGTTTCCAGCATTAATTAAGATAGTAAAACAATTAGCCACAATTTTGGACAAAATAATTAAACAGCCTGGATACGTATCAAAACGGGAAAAAAAAGTAATATTTAAAATGAAACAAACTCATATTTAATGTGGTTGCTAATGTAATTTCTTTCTTCTAAGGGACGCACTGATAAAAACCCATTTTGGCAATTTAGTTGGAACCTTAATTAGAATTAAATGTAATTCTTACCTAAATTCTGGAGCACCTGGTCTCTCTCCAGCTGAGTATCCCGAATTTTATGCTGCAGCATCATTAGCTTTTCTTCATACTGCTTTTTCAGTGTCTGCAGTCTTTTCTGGCTGTTTTCTAGTTCATCAATCAGTTTTTGCTTGATTGCAATTTCACAAGTAATGTTTGCTAAGTCTGCTTGATAATTGGCTATTTATAAAGGAAGAAAATAAACATACTGCAATAGGCCACAATATCATAATTCTAGCTTTCAAGCGAGAGCATGAAAACCAGCATCTACATCCAGGAATTCACTTAGCAGCTAGAAGGAAAATGTCATGGGTAACCTCTAAACTGAAAACAAAGCGATAAGATAAACAGTGTTCACACTGGGCAGTGACAACAGATACTATTGGTGCCAAATAAGAATGGAAATCACACAGTGACTAAATCCAGTACGGGAGAAATGTGAGGCTGGGAGGGGGCACACAGGTCAGCAGGTGTAAAAGCTGCCTTCGTCGAGAATGAAATGGAGAATGTTTTCTCCCCGTATCTTAAACATATTCCCCAAATGAATCTTTGTTCTTGTACTAAACAGCAAGTACCTTTTTCATCTGATTCAGAATCTGATTCATCAGAGCTTTCACCCCCTTCAATGTCATCTTCTTCCTCCTCCTCCTCCTCCTCCTCTTCCTCATGATCACTCACTTCTTGACTTTCTTCCTAAAATGGGATTTGTGACTATTAATAGCCCAATATCAGCCAAACACACTGACTACCTCATTAAGAGAGACTGCTGGAGTACAAAATATAGAAGTTCACAAATTTCACCTTTCAAAAATTCAAAACTCATTCCACACTTGTAAGGTAATAAAATAGTGTTTCTCTCTTAGTAGTCTATCCACCCACACACAATGCTTTCACATTACACAAAATTGAGAGTTGCCAGTATTTTATAGCTCACATTTCTGAAGAAAAGAAATCCTCAAACAGTTTAAAATGCATAGTAACTCTTTCCTTTTTCCACATATAAATTAGTAGCTATCAGCAACCATAAACAAGCTAAATTCAAGGACCTAAATTTACAAGTTCACTCTTTCATACTTACCACTTCTACTTCATTGTTTTCTCTTTCTGTAATACCCTTTTCTTCTTTCTTCTCTTGGTCAGTATCTGCATTATCTTCTTTACCAGCCACACTTTAAAAAAAAAAGGAACAAAAAGGTACAGTATTTAAGAGGAAAAGTGTTCACTTTTGCTCCCATATTTTAAAAACCATCAATTACTTATGGAAATAAACTAAGAGTTTATCATTTGACTGAGCAAGCAAGTTTATAATTTGCTTGAGAGGAAAGTAGAAATTGCCATTCCAGCAATAGTGACTTATATCACTGGGGGAAAAATTATTTTCTAGAAACACTGAGCAATAGATTATCCACTAGAGTATGAGATCTGATGAGACAGCTAAGAACCAGTCACAGTAACACTCCATGGACTAGAATGTAGATGATTTAAATTCAAAGGAAATCGAAACAAATATTTTGCTTTTCTCATCTAAATATATGAATTTTTCCATCTAAGTACAATGATACAGAAGTTGCATTTTTATTGGTGTCCTAATACATTTAAGAATAATTTAAAGATCCAGAATAAACCCATGCACTGAAGTTTGTCTACACTGGCTGCATCCTCTAGTAATGGCACAGGCTCTTTTTTTGTAGGGCATACCTACAGCACAGGACTCTTCCTAAAATGTTCCCACCGAAATGGGTCTTTGCATATCAAAACTGTCTAAAGTTCAGCCTGAACTTTGACTGAACAGGAAATTCCAGGTTCTGCCAAAAGATTGGCCCTACAAATGGAAGCCTCCTCTTCAGTCCTCTGGTACTAAAAAGCTCTAACTACATACTGATGTTAGGTGATATTTATAGCTAAAGTAACTCAGCCCTCATCCCCTGAGAAGACAGCACACACTACAGTGGGCAAAGTTTTTCACACTTAACTCACTCTCTTTTAGGGCCTAACAACCATGATCAATTATGCACAGAAGTTACACTTCTGTTCATTAGACTCATACATTTAATCAAACTGAATAATATTAAGAAAGTAAACTTTAAATAAATCTATATGTGAAAGATTTCTTCTTGTGCTATTGTAACATTTTGAAATCAAGAGTAAAAAAAAATGCTCAAAAAGGCAATATTCTCCAAATAAAATTCTCCTTGAAACAGCTTAAAAAGAAGTAAAATAACTTTGTAACAGCTATAATTTCTTTCAGATATTCTTCTACATTAAAAAATTGCCCTAATACTTGGACTTGTTTTCAGCTTCTAGGCTAAAATTTTAATTTTATTTAAGCTATGTTATTATTGAACTATAATGTTTAACACTAGGTCTCAATTCTCACAAATACTTTTGTATTCAGAACAAGACAAATACTTTTCCTTTGTAAGCACTTTTCAGGGTTCTTAATTTATATTTTTTTAAATGTGATTATCTCTTTAATTTCTGCCTTCTCCACAAAACTGGGGGCCTTGTGAGGGCAGGGATCATGTCTGTTTGACTCAGCATTATGTCCCACTTACCCAGGGGATGTATATAATAAATGTGCAGTAAGTATTTGTTAAATATATTAATCTCTATGACTCTACATGAGAAGCTCTGTCATTTCTATGTATCTTATGCACTAATTATGTTGGAATCTGATGGCACAAACTGAAAGATGCTTAAAGATGCACAGAAGACAGCATGTCACTAGAGTGAGAAGGAACTGCCAGTAGCTGGATCAGTATCAATATCAATCAGATATCCATAAAACAATCTTAGCTGGAAAGAAATCAACTATAACAGGGTTCCATGAATGTTTTTAAATCATTTTGCTAGAGAAAAATGCTGATGATACTGAATGCTTCTCTTACATCACTTGTATTTTACTAGGACTGTTGATTTTCCATCATGACGCTCCAACTGAAAATCTAGAAGGAAACTCCCCTTCATCCATCATCCCATTCAAAGGACAGTACCATGTACTCAAACAGACTATAGTTGAGGTTAAGGTTAAGGTCAGGACAGGAGAATGTGTTTGGAAAGATCTTTCTCATCAGCATTCCTGAGTCTCTCCCTTAGGCATCCTTCCTTCCTTACCTGTAACCTAGTGCACAATTTTTGTTATTGTTGGCTGCTTCATTACTTAAGCTCCAACCCAAATTCTCTTTTACTCAGGCTTATAGCTAGATAACTACTTTATTCTAATCCTCCTATTTTCTCCAAGTCACCAGTGTCCATTAAATGTTACTTTTCACTTATATATAAAGTTGATTCATATATTATAAGCTGTTTATGCCAATTCTGATGCAGAAAGATTCGCAGTTGTAACTTTACATTATTAATTTACCTTTATATACCACTTAAGACTTAAGCTTTTAAAATACAAGTTTATACTTTATAATTATTATACCACAAATATTCAAGTTTTCTTCAATAAAGTGAGATAAATTGATATCTAAAATAACTAAACAGCAATGAAAGATATTTAAGTTTGAATGTTACATAGAATCAGAATCTTAGAGTTGGAAGAACACTAGTGTTAAAGTGGTTTGACATTGGACAACCAATGTCAACAGTTTTGTTGACAACCTAAAAAGCAGCTGTATTATGGAGAGTTAATCTAATCAAGGGGACTAAAATCAGTGTCTTGCCTCCTAGGTCAATATTCTAGAATCTTATGCTTCAAGTTCAGGGAAGTATCAGCATCACTGAAAAGCTTGTTAGATAAGCAAAATCTCAGGCTCTACTTCGGTTTTAACTGAATCAGAATCTTCATTTTATGAAACTAGTTGAGTGATTTGTATGTATATTCATGTTCGAAAAGCCCTATCCTAGAGCACAAAACTACTCTGCTTTTGCTCTCCTTTACGGATGATATAAAAATTGGAAGCAAACTTTACTCACTAAAGACACTTAAAGGACTTGAATAATTTAATGTGGAAGAGTGCTTCCATATACTACTTTAACTATATAGTTTATTTTGACATGAAAGAAATCTCACATTTTTAATGCCATAATTTAATTCTAATGATAAATATAATGTTCTAAATATATACTAATTAGTTGCTAGAGTTACATTCTCATTATTAAATACTTTAAATAAGTTATAGAATTATAGAATAAAATTATAGATATTGTTGAAAACTATATTATTCATATATATGTTATTCATATATTCAAATATATATTATTCATAATACTATATTATGTGGAATATAATTGTGGAATGTAAACTATTAAATAATTTCAAGAAAATATAATTTTTAAGCTTTCATATTTAAAATATTACTATAACTTATTATTACATAGTAAAAGTTCTCAAAAGGCTTATTTTAAGTAAGAGATAAAATTTCTAAACTGGTGCTTCTAAAATGTTTAAATATTATTTTCTTAATCATTTTGATTATATAATCTGGAGGTTTATTTAGAAAAATCTATGAAGAGAAGTTCTGATAAGAAGTAACATACTACTTGATCCTGGTTTAAATAACTATAATTCTGAATGACTAAAATGCAAATTTTTATTATATAAACAGCTCAGGAATGTGCTTCTAAATTTTGCTCAAACTTAAGTAAAAAAAGAAAATACCCCATTTTTGACTCTCACCTCAAATATATTTTGAAAGCAACACTTGTTTTTCTAATTCAACTTAAAAATGTCTTGGATATCTTATCCATAGTAAGGCCATAGTTTCCTTTTGTTTTGTTGCCATTTAATGTTCTGTTCCAACAACAAATATTACAAAGAATTTGTATATACAAATACATCTATATTTGCATACATATACATTTGTATATACAAATATTATACCAAATAAAGAATGAGGGAGAGAAAAACCCACCTGTGACTTAGCATGGGCTACAACAAAATCTCAATTCCTACCCAATTAAAAGCTCTCAGTCTGCTCACAAGTTTCTGGAAGATACATTCTGAAAATCAATGGTGGGTTTGGGGGGGGTGTCATTTTTAGCCTAAAAAAGGTAAGTCATAACTGCCATCATAATTAGGATAGTTTATTCTGGAATCACATGAAATTGCCTTAGTTTTAATCCATGTAACTAGTGAGGGTTTTATTCTTAAAAAGCAGTTTTTAAAAATGTATTTGGTGTATTTGTCAAGTTATAAAATCATCATTAATTTTAGGAGCACCAAGCTAATCTAATCTGAAACAATCTATAATTCTATAACACATTTCCTTGTGAATGGCAACTAAGTATTTAAATGACATTTTAATAAAAAACCTGGGAAATATTCCAACCTTCTTTCTTCTCGATTGCTTTCCTCAAGTTTCTGTAGCCTTCAAAATCACGAGGCACAGTATTGGAAGGCCAAGCCAATGAAGGACAAACCAGACAGTAAAAAGCGAAAGTGGTAAGAAGGTAAAAATGATACATGAGCTTGAAGACTTTAAAATAAATTTTAAAAGATATCATCAAAGGACAATACACAGTAAAAAGGCAATACATTTTGAATGAATATAAAGTAAGTAGAAAAACAAGCAGCATTATATCTAAGAAGAGGATATAGACTATCAGTTGAAATTATTCAGCAGTTAAATGCAGAGTTTCAGTTTATATAACTTAATAAGTAGTAAGAGTGTTTGGATGCCATTGCTTTTTTTGACCTGAAGTGGATCAATTTTCTCAGCTTCCCCTAAAAAACCTACTTTCAATGATATTCTCTTCCTTTTAAATCTTCCCAGAAGACCTTTCCATGGCATCATTAAAAGAATGTCAAAAAGTAATGCCTTTCTACCATAATATGAAAATATCATTAATACTGAATACTAGCATACTACTCTTAAAACTTGTTTTCTATTTTTAATATACTACATGTGAACATCACTAAATCTAAAAAAAATTCTATTTCAAAATTATATATGAAATGGTGTTATAGTCAAATGAATATGGTTGTTATGATGTCAGTGAAAACTGTAATTTTATTAAATGAAAATAAAATTTCATAATATCACTATACTAATAATTAGAAATTATCCAAAGGACTAAGGCAAAAGTGGCAATAAAATGTGAAATGTAGCACTTTCCATTAGTAAGATTGTTTCTCAATCAGAAAAGTATAATAAAAACTATAACTATGTACTTAAAGACTTTGAAATATAATTAAACAATACTCTATACACAGACTTGGGGATCTTTACTCAATGGAATGTACTGAATACCAATATTTGTCATATAAACAAAAAGATAGATATGCTAGGCTCTAATTAAGCACATAGGAATCTTGATAGAGCACATTTCTGACCAGAATTCCAAATATATTCTTCAGAATGATCAATATTTTTAAATGAAAAGACTGAGTCTTCAGTATAAATTATTCCATCAAGCCAGTTATTTTCATGTGCTTGTGCCTCTGATTGTTTTTCACAATCAATTTATATATTGCTATTGTAAGAAGAGACTAGCAATCTTTCTGGGAAAAAATTCTAGAGTGATATTCACCAGGGATCAAAAGGTCCAATATAATGGCTAGAAAAAGGGAAGTAAATCCATCACCTAAGAAATCTATATTTCTAGAGTTTCAGCCTGGCACCACTAAACACAAATATAATGCAGTCTGATGAATTAGCAAAGTTTTATTTTTATAATTCAAGTCATTTAAAGCTAGATATCCAAAAACATGGGGATTAATGCCTAATTTAGTCTTATACTGATGAAAATGAGCAACCGTTGCTCAAAGGATATGGTTTCCTGTCAAAGAGGCTAAATGTCCTATTTTAATATGCAGAATTTTTGTTTACCTTACACAAGAAGTTTGTATTAAAATGTATGGATGACATGAGCCAATAAGTAGATAAACTTTGGATGTCTTTTTCAATTGTTACTTTAAAGAACATTGTAACAAATTATTTAAAAGAAAGTGAAGGGGAAAAAATAATAATCTGATACTTCTCCATTATTTAAAGGAGTTCCATTTTTACTTCATTTCATTCCATCACATGGAGAAGGATTCTCCATTCTCCATTTCTCTTTCATTCTCCAATTCTCCCTTTCTATAAAGAGGAGAGAGAGGGGTGCCTGGGTGGCTAAGTAGGTTAAGCGTCTGACTTCAGTTCAGGATATGATCTCACGATTCATGGATTTGAGCACTGTGTCAGTTTCTGTACAGCTCAGAGCCTGGAGCCTGCTTCAGATTGTGTGTCTCCCTTTCTCTCTCTGCCCCTCCCCTGCTCATGTTCTCTCTCTCTCTCTCTCTCTCTCTCAAAAATAAGTATACCCTTAAAAAAAGAGGAGAGAGGATGAATGACAAACCTTGCCAACAATTTTAACTTTTATGTTACTTAAAAATAGGTAATACAGTCTCTTCAATAATTCACCTTATTTTGTTACACTCCCTCATCTATTCATATGGATGATTTTACAGCTCAATAGAAAATATGCACAGAGAGGTAGAAGAATTAACCTTAAACTTCCAGATAGTAGCTAATTGTAGCTTTGATAAAGACTTTGATGCAGAAAAAGTTAAACTTCCATGTAAAACAGCACTTGAGACATCCTCCTTGAACACAAATGCAGTTTCTGACATAAAAGTGACCCAGCTGCTACTCTTCCTACCAACACTTACTTTTGTCAGAGTCCCCATAGCCACTACAACCAAAAACGGACAGATATAAAACAAAGTAAATTAAAAGAAATGGAGCTTCTAAATAATTTGCGGCTTTAGTGGGGAGGAAAGGAAGCAGTTATGAGAATGAGGACAGTGTAGGAAATCTGAACCCATAAGTGAATCCCCAGATAGAGCTTGGAAACTCTCAGCTAAAAGAGAGTAAAAGTCTTCCCTAGATAACTTGACCTTTTTTTTTTCCCCCTCATGGGATTGCTGTCCAAAATCTTAGCATTTTATTTAGTGTGTCCTCTTTCAAAATTACAAACATCCTTAGAAAAGAGGCTTATTGGTTATAAGTCACTCCACTGGCGTGGATGTCTAGTCAGATGGCTTTGCTACCAAATTTGAATTTAAGGAGAAGAGAGAAGGGGTAGATGTTTTGGAACTGGAAGTAGTTCTGAATGGGTTAGAATTACATGAGCGCTAACTGGTAGACATCATAAGGACACAGGGTCAGCAGATGGAATACAAAGAATGCTAAGGCAGAAATTACACTTTTCCTCCAAATGTTGGACATCCATGAAAGAAAAGGAAGTTTCTTTTCCATTATTTTCCTTTTCCTCTTCTCTTCTGAACTGCTCTTACCACACTACAAAATGGATAAAAGTCACTTTATGTGAGTCAGCTGGGAAACCTGGACACTACATATTCATAACATTTTCTAGAGAAAAATTAGTTCCAAATTCCAAAGAATTTTTTAAATAAACTTATTCTGTATGTAAGGTTGAGGCAGAACCCAAATTTTACAATGCCCTCTCTGATGAATAAAATCAGTAAATATGAGGGATATAAAATAACTCAACCAGAAGCAATACACCTAAACAGGAACTATTGCCTCCAAAGAATTCCTGTGGAAGACTATAGACACTAACTTCAGTAGGGCAGCAGCCATTTTAAATACTTCTGGAACTCTTTATTATTTGTTTTAACCTGTAGCAAATCCATTAGCTAAAATAACAGCTTACCTACACTTTAAAAATAGCAATTTACATTACATACGGTCTAGAAGGTATTGGGATCTACAGCAAAAAATTAACAATGATGAAGGAAATGCTCTAATCAAGCTGAGTAAAACAGTATTCATTTTCATGTTTAAATCCCCAACAAGGTGTGAATAGAGTGTGGTAAGAAAAACTATTAAATCCTACAAATGTATATATGGAGTAATATAAATTCATAAATTGGTTCTAAAGGCTTTCACACAGTTTACGGTATGCAAGAACATTTTTCCTTTCTAGGTTCACACTACATTATGTAGGTTTTAGCTCTACAAAGACACATGATAGCATGATATGAAAATGCTTTATAAAGCACTTTTAAAAGTATCATATTATGACTTATTAATTTGGTTTTCTCATTCCAAGCTATCATTCATTTTTTCAAAGGTGATTAAGGCAGTATCTCTAAATTTACTTTATCTAGTTTTTTTCCTCATCAATACTTTTTTTAATCTCATATCACTTTTTGTTAAAAATAACTCATTTTTTCACTTGAATTCTTATGTTTAAATACATTTGTTCAGTGAGGTCTTCTTAGCATTAATATCTGCTATTATTTTATCATAATAATTATTACATCTCTCAAAATCACTGAAGTAATTTTTCACTTTGAAATAACAGCTGTTTAATTTTTTCTTCCTAAAAGCAAGCGAAGGTGTAAATATAAAATGTTTTTCTTCTAGTACTATTATCAAAATGTTTACCGCCCTGCTTTGTCACAAAATAACCTCCATCAGAGGTATTATTTTAAGGTACCTATCATCACTATAAAAATGTCAAAAACAGCATAGGTTTCTATTTGGAGTCCCTATTTTTCATTATTCATACCAAATGGGTGATTATGGTAATATCTCTAAATTTACCTCAAAACAAAAGAGCAGAATCAGCTCATGATCTTAAGAAATGTACCCTTTCTTCTGCTTAACTATTCATGAACACAAACCACCAACCTTTGTTCGTAAAAACAAGTCAAGCCATTTGATACTTTGACCAGCTACAGAATTGAATTATACAAGAAAATAGTCATGTGCAAAAGCCCCATTTTCATTCAAGTAGTGTGTTGGATCACATAATTCTGTGACCATTGTTTTGGTTTTAACTGCCCTGAATTAAAGCTAATCATTATGTATCTTAATGCTGCCATAATCAGTCATCCATGAAAAACACCTATTAAGACATTAGTATCTTAAGAATGCAATTTCAGTTGCAATGCCTCCTAACCATAAATGTGTAACTCCTTGTTTTAATTATTTAAATCATTCCTTTTTAACTCAAGGACACATAGCAGAATTAATTTCAAAAGTTTAAACCTCCAACTAGTTTAGTCAACTGACTGTTCAAAGAAGAAATGCCTGGTTGCCTAAATAAATTTCTAAATAAACTGAGCAAAGCAGTTTAAATGTCAATAATAATTCTACAAAGCAAGCCTCTTGTAACAAACCATTTGATAGTTGTGTCCCCTTTTGAATATCTAGCCAAAAATGCTTAAAATTAATTTGTCTGGCATGTCCAAAATATGTTTAGTAGGTAATGTGACTGCACCACATAATCAGTATGTAAACATGTAAAGAATTTGTGACTACTTAACCACTCACACAATACAAGTGGTCAAATTTTTATTTTCCTCTTCTTTGCACCCAATTGATTTCAGAGGAAGATATTATCAGGATGCAAGGAAAAGAAAGCCTAGAACGGTGGTGAAAAGCTGAGTCACTCCTTGTTGAAATTTTCAAAAAGCCTAAAAAAAAATGACTTTGACATAATCAAATTAGAAGCCCTGCAAAAAATAGTGAAGAGACCAAATGACATTAAATGACAGTCTGATGGATTAGTTTAGCCTTTATTTAAACTAATCTAGACAGGAATCAGATTATATCCAGGAGACTACTTAATTGCATTAGAAAATGGGAAAGAAATGAAAACAGTGAGTTGTAATGGTAGAGCAAGCTTTGCAGAAAAGATGAATGAAATGCAAAAGCAGCTATTTCAAAAACAATAAAATAATTTCTAATAGAAATTTAACCTTTTTATAGTCTAAAAATCTTGCTACCATATTATTATAATTAAAATTATTTTTCTTACATACAAGTAGAGATAAACAATTAAAAGTACATCACTGCAATTGTTAGCTAATTTAAATGACATTTTCTTCATTAATATACTGTGAGACTATGCATACTCACTGTAACTGCAAATTAAGATATTCTGAAAAGTAAGAAAAACAGGGATTTATATAGCAGTGATTTTATAACACTACCTTTTCTTCTTCCTCTTTTCTTTCCTTTTCAGCTTCTCTAAATCTTTCTTAGCTAGATCTATGATTTCAATGGTCTCTTTGTCTGAGGACAGTACAGTAGGAGAGAAAGCCGATGATCCGCTGAAATACGGCGATCTCGCTGTGGCTCTTGTCAAGTTTTTTCGAAGGTTCTCATTCACTGCTTCACTTTCTAATAATTTTGCCCTGGTGAATAAAAATATATTTAAACAGGAAACATTTTTTATTGTCGTAAAAAATTCATAGCATAAAATTTACCACCCACACCATTTCTAAGTGCATAGCTCTGCAGCACAGTACCCCCATGCTGCTATGCCAACATGGTCACCATCCACCTCCAGAACTTTTTCATTTTCTTCAACTACCCATTAAACATTAATTCCTCATTTCCCTCTCCTCCCAGCCCCTCACAACCACCATTATACTTTTTGTCTCTACAAATCTGACTACTCTGGGAATAAATGGGGAATGTTTTAAATATGCTGTTTTCTATGCCAAAAAGTTTTCCAAAATGTACTTCCAACACTGCTACAAGGTAGGGTTTTTTTTTTTTTTTAAATAAATGTGCTCACAAACATTAATGTTTAGGAATTTTTTAATTCCCAGAATAATTATAAATTTGAAATAACATTCTCAGTGCTCAAAAGTGCCAATGGTAATTAGATTAGTTGCATTCTGGCCAATAGGCACTAGAGATCTTGCTTTGTAAATCCATCATTTAATCTTAAAATCTACAAGCAGCATGGTCCCCTTTCTTTCAGTTCCTCATTCATCACGCTATAATAGCATTTCCAAATCTTTGTAAGGAATAGTTAGTCAAACTTGCCCGTAACTGGCTGAAAGACATCTGGCTCCTAAACATAGTGTGGGAAAAGATGCTATCTCCAAGGAAACCTGAGTTTGATAATTGAAAACATTCTCTTGTTTGCTCAAGCAGTTCTAACAATGACAGGAGAATAATGTATGTACTGTCAGTAATATGCAAAAAACACAGAATGATGAGATTCTAAAAGAGCTGGACTCTTGAAACAAAAAGGGATTCAGAGTCCACTAGACCAGTACTTTATTTCTATTTGATTTAAACGATCAAAAATACAATTATCTACTTCAATATAATAGATTTCCAAGGTCAATTTAGCACAAGGGTGATTGACACGGGGCTATAAGAACATACTATTACTATATCTGTGTCAAAACTATATTGCACTTTTCTCATATGTCCAAGTATTTCAGAGAAAGATGCTAGATTAATTTGCAGTTATAAGCTCTAGAAGACATAGTCAGCTCTGTGCTTTTTCACTGTCTGCTAAAGTAATTCATGAGACTGCTGAATTCAGCTATAAACAGAGTGTATCATAAGTCGGTGAATATATATTTCAAATCAGTGTCCTCTACATTCTTTAATGGAATTGTTTTATTATATGTCTGGTATCATATGTGAGCAGAGTAACAATATAATATTTTAAAATGGTTAAGTATCTGTGTACAAAGTTCCAGGTTAAATGATTTCAAAGTTATTTTAAAGAAAATTCTGAATATGATGGTGTCATGTTTTTAATCAAGAGCATAACCTAACTAACTATAAGATGTCAGCTTAACTATAAAACCTCAAAGTCAAAGTTTATATTTTCTGTATTTTTAATATAGCTCAGGTATATAATAATGAATGCTAGGAATAAATGAAAATATATTAAATTAGTTATCAATAATGTCCTGTCTTGTACTGGTTCATTCTTATAATAATCGGACAAGTTATTTTTTGTAATAATTTGGGTTTGCATCAGTAGGCACATATTCAATGCTTCTTCAATGCTGGTACTGATAAAAGCTGAAATCTTTAGGGATCAACTCCACAAAGCCCAAGACACATTAGCAGAAGTTCTTTTGGGTCTTTTTTGATAACAAGTCTCTCTTTCCTTCTCTTTCTCTTCCCACTCACCAACCCACCCTGCTGCCTGCATTTCATTTAATAGGAGACCAAGCAGTCAGTCATGAGAGGAAGTATACAGATGTCCTCAGGAAGAAGCAGATTGAGGGCTTGCATCTCAGCTCTGCCACTCACTTGATTGTGGGCAACTAGTCTTTAAAAATCTTTACTCTTTCATAGTAAAAGGGGAATGAAAATAATACATTTCCCTATGATTATTATGAGGATCAGTGATATACTGAATTTAAAACTCACCAGACTGATAATGTATTTAATAATAACTATTCTTATCAAAAAGTTGGGAATGATATAATTATCTAACAGTAGGGGATTAGTTAAATAAATCAGTTACAATGACAAAACAGTACCACATGGAATCATGCAAAAATCATGTTAGAAAATTAGTTAACAGCATTTAAAAATGCTCATAATATCTTGTCACATTTCAAAGAAAAGACAGCAAAGGACTATATATACTCTGATATCAATTTTGCTAAAGAATGCATTGAAAAATATTAAAGAGCTATATCAAAATGTTAACATCAGATCTAGTAATGGTACCAATATGGATGACTTTAATTTTTTTATACTTGCTTCTTATCTTTTCTAAAATTTCCACAAACATATTAAACCTCCCAAAACCAAGAATTAATTAATTAGTACCCATTATTATTTCACAAGAACTAATGAGACATGAAAACTTATTAAAAGGAAATTAGTACTGTTTTATAATTAGAATAAAATTAAAAATATAAACATTCCCAAGTGGCAATGCATCAACATAAATGTGCATTATGTTAAAGGAGCTGTGAATAAATGCCTTCTGAAGAAAAAGTTTGGATGGAAATATGAATTGGAGTTGAATTTAGTAGGAAAATCACAGTATGAGAACTTGGACCTAAATAATACCATGTTTGACTCTGAAATCCTGTTCTTTCATTTGAGACCTATGATAACTCCTTGAGACTAGCAATATTACCTCATTCTTATAGATGAACAAACTAACATCAGAGACATTAGGTAACTTGCCCAAAATTACACACTTATTAATAAATAGAAGCTTAAATATCAATCCAGGTAATCTGATTTAAATTCAAAGCTCATTTATGCTTATTCCACACATACATTATCACAGTCTTGCAATCCTAGGAGACTATCTTCTGAGTAGGATACACCTAATTAAAGAGCCATCAAAGAATTTTTGGATAAACACAACAAACTATTAATTTATACCAAGAAAGTTTCGATCCCTGAACTCAGAGCCCAAGAGTCATCTCTGTTTTCTAAATGGCTTAAAGAACGGTCTGAAAAAGGAGGATATTAGAGGTTGTATTTAGCCACTAGATGGAGTAGAAATGATTCTGTTTTGTAGGAAATAATGACACTAGTCAAGCCATTTGTCTTATATTGAAATCAAGCTTAGATATGTCCTTATAAGAGAAGAAATAGGGGTACCTGGGTGGCTCAGTTGATTAAGTGTCTGACTTGATTTCAGCTAAGGTCATGATCTCACAGTTTCATGGGTTTGAGCATCTCATCAGGCTCTGTGCTGGCATCATGGAGCCTGTCTGGGATTCTGGGATTCTCTCTCTCTCTCTCTCTCTCTCTCTCTCTCTCTCTCCTTCTCAACTTGTGCTANTTCTCTCCCCTTCTCAACTTGTGCTATCTGTCTCTCAAAAAAAAAAAAAAAACACAAACTTTAAATAAAGAAGGAGGAGGAGAAGGAGGAGGAAGAGAAGAAGAAACAGAAGACAAGAACCAGAGCTTAGAATTAGCCTTAATAGTTGATGAGTGCCAAAGAAATAAAAGAGATAAAGAGAAGCAACCTAGGAGGAGGAAGAATCTTCAAGGATTGAAAGACAGAGATTATCAGTTATGTCTCAAGGACTAGTTAAGATGGGATCTAGAGTGAGATCAAAGAATAAGTTTTTGGAAAATAGGCAAGAAAGAGCACTGCCAACACAGGATAGAAACTATAGTCCAGATTGGCTACTGACTAGACCCAGGACTCAATGCCCCAAAAGTCTCCACCAAAAAGGTAAAGCCTAAAGATACATATATACCAAATAAAAGTAACAGTTATTTGAGTAACTTTACAACCACATCAGATATCTTATTTGTTTTCACTTTTTGTTTTTGTTTTTGTTTTTTTTAGAGAGCACAAGCAGAGGAAAGGGGCAGAGGGCGAGAGATGGAAAGAGAGAGAGACAGAGACAGAGAGAGAAAGAGAATCTTAAGCAGGCTCCATGCTCACTGTGGAGCCCAACATGGGGCTCAATCCCACAACCCCAGAATCATGACCCAAGCTGAAATCAAGAGTCAGATGCTCAGCCAACTGAATCACACAGGGGCTCCTAATTTTACTTCTTTAAAACATTTAAGGGATCCATTGTGCTTTGTGGAGGCAGAAGCAATGGAAACTACTTGCCTCTGTCTGAGAATCTCTAGAACAGCTCAAAGGAGAGAAAGAGCACACAATACAAGATGGGGCAGTGTTAGGGCGGCTGTGAAAGATGATATCCACTTGGTCACTTGGTTATCTTCTGCACGTGGGCAGCAGCAATGAGATCTGAGTGCCTTAGATGCTCCCCATGGACCTGTAGCTCTACTTCAAGAGAAAGTAGCTCAGCCATCACAGCAGACCATGGAACCCGAAAATATTATAGAAATGAATTGTGTCCCTGACCTGCTTTCTGACATGTATTACCCCAGCCTGAATTCAGTGGTCTTCTCCACATTCCCACACCAGGGATGGGTGTTCTTTTGACTGATTTCTGTCATTCCATATACTATTTATGTAAGTCACTCCACCTAGACTGTGAATTCCTTGTTTATGTCACAGTTGCTCAGTCCATGGCATGTTGCCTCACATACAGTGAGCATTTGTACTATGTTGTATGAACTGAGTGTTGGAGGAGCCTCTGTGTATATCAAAGAGGCAGGAAAATTGGTCAGAATTCAATGAGTCACACATAAAGAACAGCTGGAAAAGTAGAAAAGAACAGGAGTAATGAGAGATTTAAGAAATTAGAAATGACTTACTTATGTTGGCCATTCCCAAATGTCAGGGAAAAAGGCACAGGGAGGGAGCCACCAAAGGTAACCTCACAGATAAGAACTCTGCCTGTCCTGTATGTCAGGTTGGATAAGCTCTCAATGAGAAGAGGATAATATAGAAAGATAATAAGGGAAGAGAAAGGAGAAAAGTAGTTTGAAATGTGACACCGTGGGAAAGGTTAAGTACCTATTCCCCTAAACTTAACCTCATCAAAGAGCTGAAATATCACTGTGAATAGTTACTAAGCAATATTACTAGCATATTACTAGCAATAATTACACAGCAATATTACTACACTGCAGAACCCAAAACATGTGCATTACATATTAAAGAACATGAACTGCACCTGAGATCTTCGATTTCTTTGATATAACTGTGAATCATATTACTTATCTCCTCATTCCCTTCACCTGCAAGATAAAATATAAACTTCAGATTTTTTTAAAGTAAAACTTCAACAAAACAGAATAGGAGAAAAAATGTTATGGAAACAAAACAATAATGCTTTAAAATACAATTCATACAGCAGATTTCCTACTCTTAATGACATAAGCACACAATACAATATTATTATTAAAGCAAAGGCCACATTTTGTTTCTTCAAGAAACAATTTGTATTTGTATTATTTACAAATTAAGTATGTACCTTAAAATCACAGACTATATATACACAGATTGATATTTCTAGTTTAAATATTCCAAGAAATTAAAGACCACAAAGAATGTTCCCTGCCCTCTAAGAGTCCTTCATTCATCCCATCTTACACACATACCCGCTCTGGAAAGAACTTGGTTGGCCTGATCACTAACAAGCTGTGTGATTCTGGTCCTCAATGCATCAACTGTCTCTTGCATGGCTTTAATTCTTACACGCAGGTTATTATTTTCAGTCTGTAGCATAGCATTCTCATGAAACATGTCATTGATGCTTTCCACACCTTCCTCGTCAATTATTCTTTTACCCTACAAAAGGAAAACATTTCCCTGTTTGTTGAGGGACCTTAAATATACAAGAGTTTTGTTTAAGGATACAACACTTTCACAACCAAGAACCCTTTTGTTTTAGCACCCTCTACTACATCCCTCTGTGGTGTATTTGTCACTAAAGAAAGTGATGGAACAAGAAGCCTTTTGAAACAAGAGCTTGGTCAGGTTGATACGCTGAATGATAATAAAGGTCACCCACAAGGAAATCTAGAGGATTTGATCTCCAAAAGGAAGGAAGTCACTATTTTGATAGACAAGAAACTCCAGAAACATATATGTATAAACCATCACAAAAAGACATCACTGCATTTGCAAGATGTACCACAAAATGTGAAGTCAAATCCATTCACTCACTGTTTTGTACTCCATGAGTTCCATCTGAAGGCGTGTGATCTCACTACGAAGTGCATTAATTTGCTGACTAGCTCTGTCCTGATTGACCATCACCTTGTTCTTGATATTTCTAGCCCGATTGGCATATTTCAGGGTATTTAAGGTTTCCATAAAATCTCTGTCTGAAGGGCTAACACATGCTATCATGATTGTTTGGCTGAAAGTTAAAAAGAATAATTAGGTTTACAGATAAAATTAAATGCTGAAATAAGCGTTTTTTAATATCCTGCCATTTGAATAGTATCTTCTCTTCAGGATACCAAAAGATTGATACTACTACATTAAAAATAAAAGCAAATTTAAAAGCCTCCATGCTTTAAGACTATCTTAAGGAAAAAGATTTTTTACTTAGGTAAAACTGGGGGAAATGAGGTTATATTATCATTCTTTTATCCAAAATACTTTGAGAAAGTACACTGCATATATTTTGCACTTCTTTACAATTATGAAGCAATGCAAAGAAATAGTTCTAAAAGTCAATCTACCCATAATATGACAAGTTACATTCAAAAATCATTTCTTTCATTACCTACTTTATATTTTAGGATTTTATATTTTTATTCCTTTTTTCTTACTTGTAGTGTTTTTTTAATGTTTATTTATTTATTTTGAGAGAGAGAGGGGAGAGAGCACAAGTGGAGAAGGAGCAGAGAGAAAGAGAGAGGGAGAGTGGGTGAATCCCAAACAGGCCCCACACTGTCAGCACAATGCCCTATGTGGGACTCAATCTCACGAACCATGAGATCATGACCTGAGCCGTGTTGCGGATGAAATGACACAAAGACAAGACAGACACAAAAGACAGACAAAGACACAACTCTGGCCGGAGGAACAATTCTATGCAAGCCCCTCTTGCGGTTTATTTTATACCCCGGTAACTGGATACAAACTGAAATCTACAAGATGCATTCCTTTACCAAATAAGGGCAAGTAGCCCAACACATTTCAAGGACAGGGGTTGCAAAGGGAGGAAGCGACCACAACATGTTTACTAAGAGGCCTGCTCACAATTCCAGCCTCCTCCTTATTTCTAAGGAGGGCATGTTCCCTCGCGTGCGAGCGGATCATTAACCTTGGATATTATGTGCAGGCCCCTTGGCAGAACATCCTGTTTGCAGGCATGATCTGCCCAGGCAGAGAGTCCCATGTGCAGGCACATCTCTGCGTCCCTAACCACGCTTTCTTGTGGTCACTGTCGGGCTCCCACAAGCCAAAATCAAGACTCAGATGCTTAACCGACTGAGCCACCCAGGTGCCCCATTTTTGTTTTTTTAATTTAATCACTTGTATACTGATTTTTATATTAGTAAAGAAATTTACATAAAATCCTATCATCTGAACAAGAACAGTATTTAGTACATCCACATGTTTTATAATGTAAAATCTCATTTGTGACTGAGTGGTCAAAAGTTCCTTGAGTTTTCAGCTAGATTACACAGGGAAATAAATTGAAAATTGTACTTTATGGTCATGATGAATTACTTTCCAACCAAATAATAGGATAGTGAAATGCTTGGTATGCCCCAGCGATTATGTCTGTCAATGAAACAGACATGGCTACTGTAATCAACATGGGAAATGTACAGGAACTGCAGTTAAGCAGCTACTTTACCCACTCAGGTAGGAAATTCATGCCTATCAATTCTAATCTGTAGCCTCCTAGTCTGCTTCCACTCCCAACTTCTTCTAGTAATCTCAACATAGCATTCATTGTAACCCTCTTAAAAGGGGCACCATTCCACCCATCTCTTTCTCTTTATCAATGCTTGTTAATCCTTATTTACTCTTATTCGAGATTCAACTCGGAAATCATCTAGTCCAAAAAGTCAATCCTCATTTTGCCTACTCTCTTTCTTTTCTTCATGTCCTTTGTGTATCTTTTTTGTTGATTTTATTATTATTATTATTTAAATTTGATAGACCCCAACTCTTGGACCCCAAACTGCTGGAGGATAAGGTTCATCAAGTTTTGTTTGTCAGTATACATGTGTGACACAATATTTGGAACCTAGTAAGTCATTAGTAATAGTGAGGTGTGTCACGTATACATAATATTTACTTATTGGGGGTTAGAAAGTTAAAACAATTCGTGCATCTCTAGCTCTTTCTTTTGGTAAAGAAAATAAGGTAATCCAGTGAGAGAGATGGTTGGAGACACTGATTAGAGAACGGGACTACTCAAAGTGCAGTCCCCAGTTCAGAGCCAGTCTGAAAATTATTTGTTACACGGTCACAATACATAACAAAATTGAGAGTAGACATCTTAGACTTTTACAACATTTGAACTTGCTGTAACTAATGACTGTATATTGAATGGAGTTCAAGTGTCTTCGAACTTACATGGTAAGTCACAAATGGGCAAGCTGAGTATAATCATGCACAATACTAACCCACCATAAATTGAGAATGGGATAGAAGAATTTCCCCTTCACAAATATTTTAAGAAGCACTGGGATCAAGTGCTTAATTAAGAAGAATGGTGAAAGCCAGTAATGAGAGGGTCTAAGATCTATTATATAAGGAAAAGATCACATATTAAATAAAATACCAAACACACAAATTTCAAAAATGGTTGTATTTATGAAAACTTCAAAGAAAACATTAAACCTGTTTATTTTTAAAGTTTATATAAAACCACAACTCCGTTTTAAAGGAAACCATATCACTTAAATGGATTATTTTTTTAATAAATCCTATATATTATTTTATGTTATATCTATTAGGAAATAGATCACAGTGTTAACAGTAGTTACTTGTAGGTAACAGAAATATAATTTTTTTCATTTGTGCTTTATATTTTTCTGTATTTTTCAAAAATTTTCCTATAAGCTTGTGGTAATGTTATATTAAACATTAAAAATTTATGAAAGCCATCTTTGGTTAAAAAAAATAAAAGTCACTAAATTATAACATAAATAGATGCAGCTTATTCCCCCAAATACCTTTGATCTAATTTTTCTTTACAAGTAATTTGTACAGGGATGCCTGGGTGGTTCAGTTGATTGAGCATCCAACTCTTGATCTCAGCTCAGGTCATGATCTCACTGTTTATGGGATCAGCCCCACATAGGGCTCTGGGCTGACAGTGCAGAGCCTGCTTGGAATTCTCTCTCTCTCTCTCTCTCTCTCTCCCTGCCCCTTCCCTACTTCTGTATGCACTCTCTCTCTCTCAAAATAAATAAATAATAAACATTTTTTTAAAAAGAGTAATTTATACAAACTTTACAAAACAAAGGTATTCTGTTCACTAAGCCTTACACAAAATATAACGCTTTTACTAGAAGTTCAACCTCAAAATTTTAAGCAGGAATTGAGGCTCACTAGGATAGAGTTAGAAGGGGTCTTTTCTGCTGAAGAGTTAGCATCAGTTCAGAAATGGGTGGGGGATATTGGAGATTGTAGCCAATCTGTATTTAGCTGCAGCCAATCTGAAACTCCAGGGAAATTCAAGACCCACAGTGCAAATATCTTAGATTGCTTACAGCGTAAGCAAACTGAAGGACTGAAATATTTGAAAATTACAAAGGGAGGACATTTATCATCTCTGTTTTATAGTTAGGAAATAAATATAGGAAAGAACTCCAATTTAGCAAACTTGAAAAACTTCTATTTGGCTTAAAAAACAAAAACTGGTGTCTTATTATAATAAGACCCAGAATGATACTGAAGGTCAGCCTAAGAATATAAAGGAAAAGAAAAATGCAACAAAGGAAGCAATATTGTATTTATACACAGAATATGCTTGGAGACAGATGAGTTAAGACAACGCAAACACTACATAAAAGGAAGACATAATAAAAATAATAAGATCATTAAAACAATTGAAGTCTATAAGACAAAACTTTACTCCTAAATCCAAGTAGATTTTACATTATCAAAATTCTTTGAATAACAGTTGTTCAAAAAGGAAGTTTGCAAGTCTAATTACCAGGTCATTTTACAGTATCTAATGATCTTCCCAAAAAATGTGTCAGGCCATTGAAAACATTGAAGCTTCACTGTGGTTGTCTGTAACTTGTTGAATTGCACTATGATTAAATTTAAATGCCAAAAATGCTTCCGCTTGTAAAGCAAACATGTTGATATTTATAAAAAGGGATGAATTATCAAAAGAATGAGTTTAGCTGATGAAACGTATTAGAGTGATGCAAAGTATGGAAAATGAGGACTATCAGTGATATCGGCAAAATTAATAAACAGCAAACATCCTGTATTTCATTCAATTAACATTTAAAAAAAGTTTTTCCACATGTAAAGAAATACCAAATTTTAGAAGATTTTGTAAAAAGTATGAATATTTAATTACTTTTAATTATTTAAAAGACATCACTTACTTTTCAACAAAATTCTCTTAGGCTTATAAACTAAGTGACTTTGAATGAATTACTTAACCTCTCAGGATTTGAATTAATTTCCTTTTCTGTAAAAGAGGAACAATAACTTGACCTCAGGGGATATTATTAAGGATATTGTGAAATAACCATATACAAAAGGACTCATACATTTTGGGTACTTACAAATTATTAGTTCCTCATTCTATTAATTTGCTTTCTAATAAAAACAATTCTCATAAATCACTTTAAATTTACTTTAAACTTAATGAGTAATTAAAATTCAGGAGTAGGGGCGTNAAATTCAGGAGTCTGGAGGATAATCACTGATGCATACCTATTACCCCCGAGGGAATCCTGTAGCAATCTTGTCAGCTTAGAATCTCTGTAGGGGACATGGGTGGCCCTCTTGCTCTTATCTCCCAGTGCACTGATTACATTGCCAAGTGCCAACTGAAACAGAGGGAAGAAAGTGATAAAACTTTAGCAATTATAACACCTTTAAATAAAAAAGCTTATAGAAAATAATGTGGAGACAGAATTGAGAACACCTGTGTTTGGTTTTGTATTTTTGGAATATGAAGTATACTTCAAAGTTTTCTATATTAACTACTAAAAAATGAAACCACTCAAAATTTAGTACTATAATATACCTATCCTCACAAATACTTAAACTTCTACTCAGAGATTTTCTGTAAAAAGAGAAATGCTATAAAATTGGTGACAAATAACCATCCCTAGAATTGTGAGAGTATCAGGCTGTATCTCCAGAAAACTGTCATTTCACGTTTCAACTTCTTCTCAACTCAATGAAGAAATAAAATGCTGTTAGTTTAGCAGATTCATGAAACTTTGTTATTACAATATAGCTTCCTTATGGTAAAACAAAATCTTCTTTAACCATAATAAAAATATCAGTATGATTTCATTGAAAAAGTGTTCCTAACACAAGAATAGCTGTCTTAAGAAATACAATGAATCTACATGCTAAGCATCCAATATTTTTAAAGTAGGTCAAATTGTTGAATGTCTAGTCCCTCCTCCTGCCACTCCTGTTTTTCTTACTGAACTAAACTAGAACCTACAGCATAAGCACTATCCTGCACCCGACTCACACTCGCCTTCAGTAAGGCAAACAGTTATAACCAAGCCTTTGTCGGGCCAGTGGATCCTGCAGAGACCAACATCAGCATTACACTGAGTTTTAGTCGGCCATTCACCAGGGAAGCTTCAGTTTTAACCACTGGCCACACTGAAACTCTACCAGATGTATCCGAACGTACTTCAGTGGCCTAAACAGGAAAAGAGATCAATGGCTTTTGTCTTTTCCTGACAGCACAAATGGCGATTCCACCATGTTTTTCTCCTAAGCAATTCAGATCAATACACAAAGTCCAGGATCCAGGTGACTCCCTTTCACACAACATTCAACCATATGGTGGAAGCATCAAGCTGAGTGTTGGGGTTGGGAGATCTGGCTCTCTCTACTCAGCCTTCGTTGTTAATGTCAACACTAAAGGGTTGCAATCACTAGGAGCAAATTTTATTGGACAATTGCAAAATAGGACCATTTGACTGGAGTCCCCCAGCTCCAGGAAGAGAAGGAAAGAAAGAAAGCAGAAAGCACAGGCCCCAATGCTGTTTACATCACAGAAATTTAGGGATGCCGTTACTTTTATGCAGAAACAAATGTCCAATTTTATAATGAAGTCAATAGGAAAAGATTTATTATATAAAAACTTAGCCTTAAAACCTTTCTTCCACATAACACCACTAGGTGGCATGGTATTAAGCTTAATTCCTATAGAATCTAGGAAAGTTCCCATTTTAAAACAATCATGACTCTAAAAAAAATTGATTATAATTCCCAAAATAAATTGATGGTCATAAATGTTAGCAAAAACTTTAATACTGAATATTAAAATATTAATTTTGACAATATATTTTTAAAGTTGGAAAGAACTAAAAAACTTTTTTTAAATTTATTTAATTTTGAAAGACAGAGAGAGACAGAGCATGAGCGAGGAAGGGCAGGGAGAGAAGGAGACACAGAATCTGAAGCAGGCTCCAGGCTCTGAGCTGTCAGCACAGAGCCGGACGTGAGGCTTGAACCCATCAAATGTGAAATCATGACCTGAGCCGAAGTAGGACGCTCAACTGACTGAGTCACCCAGGCACCCCTAACGGAGGGAAGAATTTTAAAAATCATTTTTACTAAATATATCATTTTTTGCATATATAGCATAAAATTTAATCCAACCAAATTTTCACACATGAAAATTAGCAATGTTTTGAAGAAAAAAACGCTTATAATGTGAGGAGATCAAAATTCAGTACATTACTCCTAAGTTTGTAAGTTTACTGTAACTTTCATTTCTCAGCTCAGTGAATGAAGGATTTCCAGGTGTGTCTTATGTATGTTACAAAAAGGGGAAAGGACAATAGAAAAGCTCTAAGATATTCTCAGCACAAAGCTGTAGTCTTCGTCTTACAAGTCCACAGTTGATGGAAATGCCTTCTTTTGCCCTCTCGCCTGTGGCTCCAGTACGCTTCAGTCTTTCTGATCCTGCCAGATCAACAAAATGGAACTTTGCCGTCAAGGTTTCAAACTCATTCATCTGCGATGATTCAGAAATCACTTTATTGTCAGTCACATTTTCCTGCGATTGAGGAAAACAATAAAAAATATTTTATTAGTGTGACACTAAATATCCTCCAACCCTACCTTGCCCTTATTAAACATATATTAAATAAATTAAACATAAGTAAATATGTCTAATACATATAATGTTCAAAAATAGGCAAATAGCCAAATAAATGTAAATGCAAAAAAAATCTTCTGGCAATTAGAAGCCTAGACAAAAGTAGAAAGGAGCTTGACAATCAGAAACCAGCTGATAGGAACTGAGGCTTTGTTTATGATGATGAAGAGAAAGCTGTAGTACACAGTCCTCAATAGGAAAGGGTCTCAGATGACTACATCCATCACCACAAAGCTGCAGCTTGCTTTATGGTTGCTGCAGACACTTACTAATGTTTTATTTCAAAATCTTACATGGTTGGCCAGCTTCAGTTTAAACAGGATCAGAGACATCTCATTAGGAAAAGGAACGATTAGCCAAACTAAATTTGGTTCAAATATACTCTCCTCGGATTTACGTGGATTTTTAGGAAAACGAAGCCTGCAAGTTTAAGAAATTAGAACCAAAAACTCACAGCATCTATCTGGGGACACATTCTGGTCTGACACAAGTGAATGGTAAATATGGCATGTGAACGTGAGCTCTGAACATTCATCTGGGTACTGGCAGTGGTCCGGGATAGGGCACCCAGCTTCAAACACTGCATCATCTGGGAAAGGGAAAGAAAGATTTATTTGAACAATATTTAAACACAATACCATACGATCAGATTTCGGAGCTACTGTCCCAAACCCACCATATGAGGGTCTGTAAAAGATGTAGATTTTCATATTATTTCAGTTACCGGCCCTTTTCAAGCTGAACTTCTCGGTATAATAGTGTATTATTTTTTTAATAGGAGAAAACACTGAGATTCCATTGTTTGTCATTTGCTGACATTTGCAGCTTCCATTCCAAAACTGTTACAGAAGAACGCTTTGGAACAAACTGAGCAACAACATGAATTTTTTAGGCCCTCTGTATCTTCTCTTGAAATATTTTTCTGTAACTTTTCTTAACAGTTTCCCTTTAAGAACCATGATATAGTCCGGCATATGTAACAGCAAAAGGTACAAAAAAATTGAGGTCTCATCCTTCACCTTCAATGAACTAAGTCCCTTTCTCTATCTGTGAAAAAAAAAACTATACATCCATCATCTTAGATTCTTTTGATGCTATGATAAATGTACTGACTTTACCATAACCCTGACATTTTAGATAATAAAATACTGATATAAAAAAATATGGGGGAAGAAGACAAGATTTTAACTCCATATTCAATATAATGATACAAATTTCATATCTTGATCTTAAGCAAACTAGCAGTAAAGCTGATACTAAATTAAACTAAATATGCTCTATTTTAACTTTAACATAAATGTCACCTCTGATTCTGTATTCACAGTACGTGTTGTGACTCCCACAGTATAAATTCCTCCAGTTGAATCTTCATGAATTTTTATATTTGATTTTTTATTTTTTGCATCAATATCACGAGTGGTATCAAATAAATCAAGGACCTCTTCATTATATAGCTATAACAAAGAAATATCATAAGCTTAATTTCAGCAGAAATTGCCTCATGGCTATTAACATACACTGCATAATATTATCTTTCAAACATATCTTGAAATGTCTTCATAATAACATTTCTCCAAAATAACAAATAAAGGGGCGCCTGGGTGGCTCAGTCGGTTGATGTCCAACTTCAGTTCAGGTCGTGATCTCACAGTTCGTGGATTCAAGTCCTGCATCGGGTTCTGTGCTGACAGCCAGCTCAGAGCTTGAAGCCTCTTTCAGATTCTGTGTCACCCTCTCTCTCTGACCCTCCCCTGCTCATGCTGTCTCTCTCTCTCTCTCAAAAATAAATAAAACATTAAAAAAATTTTTTTAAAAACAAAATAACATAAAAATAATACAAATAAATAAAATAAAAATAAAACAAAATTTGTATTATTATTACAAATACAAATAAATGCCAGATTTCTTTATAAGAGTAAGAACAATAAATTAGTTAATCATGACTAATGAGTTGAAGACTAGCTAACATGATCTATTAATCATTTGTAAGAGATAAACAAATATTGATAAATATAAGTAAATGTGTAAATACCAAATGCAGACAAATCCTAAGCTTAGGGGAAAATTTAAGAATTTTTACTACTTTAGCTAAAAATATTTCCTGTTGCCTTACCACATTTCCTAATGTATCCAAAATTTAATACTTAGTATTTTTCCAAGCTCAACAATATTAGTGTTTCTGTCAATAGTGGCTAAGAAGATTGAAGCACCACCTTAGAAAAGGGTGCATACACCTATTTTTCTATCTACATGCTTAAAGTCACAATGCCTAACAGCATTTTGGAGGATGAAAGAGAAGACACAAGAACACTGTCTTTTCATTTCCACCATTAACTACCTTTCTTTTGGCAGAAATATACAGTTACATCATTCTTAGTTTTTACTAAATTGGGATGTCCATTAAAACCAGCAGGAAGATAACTGATGTTAATTTGAATTATGTTTTCTATTTTGTGCTATATAATGCTGAAAAATTTTATTAATGATCAAAATGACTAGCTCAGGTAATCTAGACTAGAACTAGACTAGAACCTTCTTTGGACTGAGCACCTAGAATTATAATGTTGCCATCCACCTAACTGCAATAGTGCTCAAATCCTAAATGCCCTCTTACTGTCATGTTCCTCCCACCACACTGCACTGCCCTAAATTAATCAAAATCTGCCCTGATCTTTGGACATACTAGCAGGAATACTAGCTTTTATAGCCCAGTCAGTACTACAGCCTTCATTCTATTATTCCACACACCGTTGCTCCTTCTTAGTCACTTAGTTCCCAGAGCTTTGTCAGCCTACCTACATTAGAACATTGTTCAAGTGTTTATAATTTTTAATACTTACAAGAAGAATACTTATTACTTATTATCTATTGCTACTACTAACCTATTAATTTACTCAAATGTTATTTATTGAGCCCTAAGGCCAAAACTATACTAGAAACTGGGAGTATAATATCATAAGGGCTATGGTCTTAAGGATAAAATGTAAAGGAAACTAGTAACACAATTAGACTATTACCTCTAAGAATTGGGCATTCACTTTAAAATCTGGAGGAGGAAGCTCATTTTTAATTGCAGTGTGTTTTTTTTCTTCAATACTCTTGAAAAGGTGTTTAACGGCACGAGAAATAATACCCTGTTCTTCCTCCATGATGTTAACATCAAATCCTGTTCCCATTGTATATGTTTTTCCAGCTCCAGTCTGAATAAAAGAACAGAACAAATAAAAATGCATGCTTAGTGTAATAATATAACTTAAAGAAACAAAACGAACTTCTGAGAAGTTACAGCTTCTATGAAAATAATTTGGTACTTACCTGTCCATAGGCAAAAACTGTAGCATTGTATCCTTCGAAACAACCTTCAATTAGTTTTTCTATACATTGAGTATAGATCTGCTCTTGCTGAGAGTCAATGTCAAACACATAATCAAAAGTGAAAGCTTTATCTTTCCCTAGGAAGACCTGAGGTTCTCCTGGTGTGACAGATGTACATATATGGCATCCTTCAATCTTCTCTTTGGCAAGCTGTGGTCTTATTCTGTGAGAAATAATTGGGAAAAAAATAAAATAAATGGGGAAAAACTGGAAAAAAAGACTTAAAAATTCCTAGCCAAACTTTTTTAATGATTTATTTATTTATTTATTTATTTTTTATTTTTGAGAGAGCGCGCATGAGAGAGAGAGAGAGAGCACAGGCAGGAGGGCTGAGAGGGAGACACTGGATCTGAAGGGGGACAGGATCTATCTGTGCTGACAGCTCAGAGCTCAATGCAGACTCAAACTCACCAATGGGGAGATCATGATCTGAGCCAAAAACTGGACGCTTAACCCACTGAGCCACCCAGGTGCCCCTAGGTAAATGTTTTTAAAACAGTAATGTAATCTACTACTGCTTCAGTTGAAAAGTTTAAATAAATTAAATTATACTGAGTCTATTTCAGTATAAGTTACTTGACAATCTGAAAGAATCATGAACAAGAATAAAATTAATCTTAAAATTAAATACTTTTGTGGGTGAATACTTTTCCACAACTCTGTAACAGGTAAAGATTCAGTTAAGTAAATTCTGCCACCAAAATGCTGTTGTTTGTTGTTGTTTTTGTTTTAAATTTCTTCTCTTTATTTCCAGGGAAGACAATACCCAACAGTGAAAAATTAAAAATCTCATCTTTATCTTGATGCCCTTGACTTGTCTTTTTAGCAAATTCTTCACCCATGGTTTCCAAACTTATTTAACTACTTCCTTCTGTCAGCTTTACATCTTGAAGCACACTCCCATAATATATATGTAGATGTATTCATTATAAATGATATGCATATACTCTATTGATATATCATGTATTGTGATATACACAAAAGCAGAATTTTGTAAAGGAAGAAATTAAAAATAAATACAAAAAGAAGTTCCAGTATTTTCTCTCCAAAACCCAGTGAATCGTCAAGCACATCTCCTAGGGTGTCCTCCAACTATTGGGAAAACCACAGCATTACACCCACCCTACATCCACTTCCATCTGCTCCAGATTCTAGGACCCTCTGCTTTTGCTTCTCTTTTTGATTTCAAGGCCTATTTTCAATGAAGAAAAGTAAGCATGGTGATACATTGCTAAGAGAACCAACCAAAATACAGTCTTATTATATTTAATCTATAAAAGGGACTATCTTGGACATACACATCACTGACTTACTGTACCTAGGCTTTTTAAAAGATTCCTATTTGCCACGAAAATCAGCAGCAGTTTAAGGAAGAGAGTAAAGACAACCAGTGACGGAAAACATAAAATAATAAGTACAGACAAAATAAAGGATTTTAAAGGAATCTAGTTCCATGTTTTTAATTTTTTGAGATCTGTTTTTTTTTAATGGGGTCAATAGAAGTGGAATGGGTTCATCAATTTATTAGACAGAGATAAAACCAAACCTAAGTCCAGAACGCCTGAATTTTAACCCTTTCAGATTCATCAGGATAGGTCAATGGAAGGATATGAAGCTGATACTGAAAAGGGACAGAATTTCTGCAACTCTGGTTATCTAAAATAGAATTTTATACTACCAAAAAAATGTGTTAACAATACATTTATTTATGTATTTTTTCTTTCCTCTGTGATAACGCTATTCTTCTTTCATCAATCTTCAATTTCACTTACTTGTTTTAATGGAACACAATAGTCAATGTGGAGCTGGCTAGATACTGTAGAAAGAGCAAGAGAGTAGCCATTAGAAGACTTGGGTTTAACTAGCTCTGTCACTCCACAGCCATCATGCAGTCTTTCTCTCAGAGCTCCAGTTTCCTCACCTAGGGATAGAAACTATAATTTCCAAGGTTCCTTTTAGATTTAACACTACTTGACTGCAAGGTACTGTATTATTTTTTTTAAATGTTTTTATTAATTTCTAGGAGAGAGAGAGGGAGACAGCGTGAGCAGGGGAGGGTCAGAGAGAGAGGGAGTCACAGACTGAAACAGGCTCCAGGCTCTGAGCTGGCAGTCAGCACAGAGCCCGATGCGGGGCGCGAACCCACGAACCGCGAGATCATGACCTAAGCAAAAGTCGGACGCTTAACCAATTAAGCCACACAGGCGCCCCTGCAAGGTACTGTATTATTAAAAAGGGGGAAGTAAAATAATATTTATATACTGCTATAAAACTAAAATGATATAACAAATTAAAAAAGGGTTTCTTAGATGAAGCTACAACCATGTACTACAGAAACAGCTAATGGTAGTAGTAGCTTTGGCTCCCTGGTTCCAAAGGAACCTGTTTTCTTGATGAGTGGTGTCTTCTTTTCAAACTCCCTTTTTCCTATCTTACTTCATCCAATTATGACATGAAAACTATAACAAAATCCTCATCTTTCTTGGGAAAATCACCATCCTGACTGCTGCCAAGCTAAAAACAGGAGAGTCAACCTCAATTTCTCTCCCTTTCCTATTCCATCTACTTAACTGATCTTCAAGAGCTATTAACTGTCTCTGAAATAGTCAAGAGCCCACCAATTTCTTTCCTTCCCCATCAAAACCACCATTATCTCTTACTTGGATTATTGCAAATCTCTTCACTAGCCTGCCTGTGTCAATTCTTGCCCCCACCAACCTGTTCCACACATTGCAATGTCAGTGATATTTGTAAAATATGAAGTTGATCAGGTCACTACCTTGCTTAAATCATTCAGTGCATTCCTAAATCCCTCTGTAGTCTTTCATCTTGCCATGCTTCATCTCTGAAATAAAGGATCTGATTGTCGATAATGGTGGTTGGGATGTCTTATTTTTAACCAGTTTTCTAATAAGCTATGCTCTCTGTACCTTCAAATATACTGCTCTCTTCCTCTGGACACTTCTCCACCCTCTCAATTCCCAACTCCATTTCCAGCCTGACTATCTCATGTTTTCAGTCTCTGTTTAAATTTCATATCTTTAAAAAGCTCTTGCTCTTTGCAGTCCAACATAAAGTTGTATCTGAACACAGGCTTTCTCTCTCTTCCTCATGCCCCCAGGATTCTGCTCTCTCCCTTCTTTATAGCTGTTCTGTGAAGCTTAACAAATCCCATGTAATAAAACAGATAAAAATAAACACAAACTGTCTAAATGAAAATGAGTACTGGGTTACTATCTGAAATCAGTGCCTCATTAATTTTAAGTAAATTATTATAACCATAGGCTAACTTATTTGGCTATTAAGATACTCTTAATTTCATTTTAACATAACAAAGAAAAAGTGGATGCCATTTGAATTGCAGATATGAAAATCAATTTTAGAATGTCAATGCCATTCAGAACTTAATCTCCTAACCTCTATTCATCTGATTCTTATCCTTGCTAATGGCAAGGAGGATTGTGTTTGAAGCATGGATGATGTGCAATTCCACCCATTTGCATGGGCAGGGAGAGGGAGTGGCTTTAAAAACCAGCAAGATGGGTGGAATTCTTTTCAACTGGATCTAGGCAATGGCAGTTTCCCTGAAAGTCTGAGAAACTCCTACCTAGAAGGGGATGGTCTCCTGCACATGTAGACAATTGGAGGTTGACTATATTTCAAAGGCTGGAAATATATTCACCCTTTCAATTCCCCTTCAAATATTAGTATTTTAAACTCTACAACTCCCGTGCTCGCTTCGGCAGCACATATACTAAACTCTACAACTCCCTAACTTTATACTCAAGTTAAGAATTCTCACATGAAGTTCTAACCCAAGCCAATTCACCTGCTTTAATAATGTGAAGAGTCTGAAATTTACCCAGCTACAAAATTCAATTTCAAAACTATAATTTGAAATTATATACAGATGAAATATAATCAACCCTTCTGGGAAATAACAGACTAAAAATAGAATCTGACACTTATTAAATATTTTGAAATACCTCCTTTTTAAGTATTTTTATGTAAAAATAACATTAAACACATTCATCTAAACCCAACACTAAGACATAATCAGTGTTAACATTTCGGTTAAGATTAACAATAATAAATAGTAACAAGGCCTTGCAGGTTTTTCCAAATGTGGATTATACAAGTAGATAACATTTGAAACTGCTTCTTAAAGAAAAACTATTATGCATAAAATCTATGTCATAAATATTTAGAGTAAGATATTCTCATATTACATAGCAATATTATATTATAAACGCCAACAATCATGTGGGCTCTACTTATAATATTAATTTGCTAATACAGATGATCTAGCTCTACTTAGGTTTTTAAAAAAAATGTTACATTGGAAATGAATGCAGGCAGAGTGAGGCAGTTATGGAAAATAGTGACAGTTTTGCTAGAGAATGTGCTTTTTTTTAGCATGAGGTACAGACCCTTTATCCTTTGTGGACCAAAGACCAATGGGTGGGTCTGAAAGGGAAAACCCATGAGGAGCCATCCAGAAAATAGAAAAGTAATTTATTGTATCTAGTTTGCAAAAATTCAAGGCTTGAAACAGAATATGATACAAATATTCGTTATTCAATTTTAAGATAAAAACACATGAACAAATGTCTCCATTTTCTCACCTCTAAATCTTTCCTTGACATACAGTTGCCTTTTAGCTTCTGCTCTCACACTCTACTGAAACTGCTCAGAAAGAGGTACTTTTCATTTCCCAGTAAAGTGGATCCTTTTTAGTCTTCATCCTATCTAACCTCTCTTCAGCATTTGACCCTACTTACAACTTGTAGGGGATGAGAAAATTTTTTCTCTCTATCCTCTTAGGTTCTACTGGCTGCAGCTCTGTAAATTAGACTGACAAAAGGCAGATTACCAAAGGAAAAACAAACAGAAGTTTATTTACATGTGTATTAGGCATACACATGGGAATATCCAGTGATGAATAACTCAGAAAGTGGTTAGAACTTGGACTTATTTGGCATATTAACAAAAAAAAAAAAGGACTGAGTTTCTAGGACAGCAAACAGTGGGAAGGTTTGGAGAAACTAATGGAAGATAAGGCCTAACTAGTGAAGTTTGTTATGTAGGGTCCTCTGATACCATTTCTAGTGACTAACTTCTGTCCTTCCTGTTCCAGAGGGGAGGGGGAACATCATTACAAATTTATGTCCTGCTTTTAGACAAATAGAAGGGCAGAGATCTTTCCTTGTATCTTTTCTTTTAATTGCCTTCCACTCAAAATAATCCTTATGCCAAAGTGGCATATTTTGGGGTGGCATATTCTGCTACTCTTCTCGTATCATATTTCTCAAATCTTTATCTGCCGTTGGCTTTTATGACATCCTTTTCTTTTTTTACTCATTCTGATTTCTGGACCACTCTTTTTCTTTTGTACCTCATATGCCAACTTCCCTTAAAATGTCAGAGTTTTCTCCTCAAAATGACATAATTATTTAGCATGGTATCTAATATTTTCCTAATCTATATTCTACCTGTCATTCCATTTTGAATTCCAGTTACATCCAGCTACATCCAACCATTGATCATTTCTTGGTCAACTTACATACTTTTATTCACCATTCCAATGTATGTGGTTCTTGCTTTGCTTGGAATGCCAAACCTTCATCTCTTTGCACAGAAACCTCTTTGTAATTTTTCAAGACCTAGCTCAAACATCTGTACCTTTATAAAGCTTTCCCTGACCACTCTAAGCTTGAATTAATCTATATAATTTGTACATGATTTTAGAATAATAGGTATCAAAATGAATTCTTATTGCTCTACTAGCAAATGAATTCTTTGAAGACAGATAATAGACTTTATTCAATTATAAAAACAAAGTAATTCAGCATTTACTAACTGAATTCTATAAACTGCTCTAGTTAAAGGGGGGGGGGTGGATTTCAATACTGGGCATGTGATTATCACAATAATGTTGCTTCATCACTTTACTCTGTTACCAGAAACCTGATCTTGACCAAATATTCAACCATCCTATGTCTCAATTTTCTAATCTAGAAGATGGGGAGCCTAGATTTAATATTCCCAAGGTCCTTTTAAACTATTTTAATTGTTCCTTTAAGAAAGCAAAATCCTAGGGCACTTGGGTGGCTCAGTCAGTTAAACATCCAACTCTTGATTTCAGCTCAGGTCAAGATCTTGTGGTTTATGAGCTCAAGCCCGGCATCAGGCTCCATGCTAATAGTGTGGAGCCTGCTTGGGATTCTCTCTCTCTGCTTCTCTCTCTTTCTCCCTCTCGGTCTCAAAAATAAACAAACTTTAAAAGAAAGCAAAATCCTGACTTAAAAGAAGTATCAATAAACAACCATTTTTTTCTCATATCCACCATTAGTTACACCATTTGTTCCTTATTTCTTTATGGTTTCTATCATTCCCTTCAACTTTTATAGCGAATGTACCTGTGCCATAGGAACAAGGAACTTCATTCATAAAAATATCAACACAGCTCCCTGCAGTGGCAGTAGCTTGTAAAGATTAGGGGAGATTCTGAGACTGAGTCCAGTGTGTTTTCCTTACATTGGGCTGTTTTCTGTTCTACCTTCATAATAACAATAACTGATTTTTAGTAACTGAGTGTATCAAATAAGCTAAGAGAACTAGTTTCAAGATATTCTTGATAGGACCAAAAAAGAAGATAAATATATGGGGGTGGGTGTGAGGGACTTATTGTTGCTACTTGTTCAGCTAGAATTTTAGTCATCAAACTCAAAATAATGGAGTTTAACATTTAATTCTGCCACATACTGTTCAAGGGAGCAATCCACCATGAGACAAGAGCATCCCTGCACATACTTGCTGGATATGCCAAGAATACAAGACCCTGATCGCTCTTTTTAAAATCATTTCTCAGGATGCCTGGGTGGCTCAATGGGTTAAATATCCAACTTTGGCTCAATCACGATCCCTCAGTTTGTGGGTTTGAGCCCTGCATCGGGCTCTGTGCTGACAGCTCAGAGCCTGGAGCCTGCTTCAGAATTCTGTGACTCCCTCTCTCTCTGCCCCTCCCCTGCTCGTGCTGTCTCTCTCTGTCTCTCAAAAAATAAAGTAAAATGTTTAAAAAAAAAAAAACCCCATGATATTAAATAAAAAAAAAAAGATTCATTTCTCAAAGTCACATTTACTGCTAGCAACCTTTAGGGATAATGTCTTCCACCTGACAAAGAGCTAGCTTGCTTCTGCTTACTATCAAATCAGTGACTCCCCAAGTCTATGTTTCTCAATGCCCTATGGCCTTCAAGGCATCCATATAATAGGCCTACCTGCATTACCTCCATGAACTGGGAAAGTGGGAGAATTGGGAAGCAGTTCAAATCATCATGAAGCTTATAATGCTCTGTCTCTAACTCAGGAATCTTGTTAGATTCCCCTGCTTCTGCCACTATACATGAAACAGTAACAGACTAGATTGTTAACTTATAAATAGGGTAGAATCTCAGACTTTCACAGGTCTTAACACAAACTAACTAGGACCTTTTTTGGCAAGTCACTCTCTTAGCCTCAGTTTCCTTGTCTAAAAAATGGTACTATTATGACTGCAATATCCACATCAAAGAATGTTGAACAAATGAGTTAATATGTGTCAAAGTCTATGTAGATATAAAGTGTTGTTCTTATTGTTGCTACAGCACCACCTGAAAATTCTCCAAGTCAGCCCCTTTATAAGGCACCTTTATCATTTTAAACCCATTTGAGCCTTCCAACATGGTATGCATGATTTTCTCTTAGGCTCTCCAAACTATTGCCATATTTTTCAAAATACCTTTTGGATGCCTTGAGTTTTTAGAACAGTTAAATGTAAAACTATTTAGGTAAGGAATAGAAGTATAATACAACAGTGAACATGACCTGGATATATACGTGTACATATACATACAAATATACAAATATCTATTGCTATGCAAAGACAATCAAATTGAATAATGTTATACCTCCATTTGCCATGAAAAGTCATAACCCTAAAGTTAACATTTTCATAGCAATAAATAATCAAGCCTCATTATCCTACTATTCATATTAACATGCCATACAGCAGAAGTCAAAAGGGGGATTTTTATACTTTTAATTACCATCATTTTATCTCCATATAGCCAATAAAGAAATTTCATACAGAATGTAAGAGAACCAAGTTCCTGAGTAACGAAATCTTTTAAAAAAGGGAAATAAACTGGGGTGCCTAGGTGTGAGCTCAGTCAGTTAAGCATTTGACTCTGGCTGTGCTGACATAGTTCAGAGCCCGGAGCCTGCTTCAGATTCTGTGTCTCCCTTTCTCTCTGTCCCTTCCCTGCTCATGCTCATGCTTTCTTTCTCTCTTCCCCCCCCCCTCAAAAATTAATAAACATTAAAAAAGTTTAAAGCCCAAATTTGTTAATATTTTTAAAAGGGGAAAATAAATTATTATAATACACTTTCTTCTTACATTTCTGACTTAAATTTGATTAAATGATAGTGATTAGAATCTTGACAAGTAACTAATCAATGATTTATAGTTACTGAAGAAGGGATGCTGAATTACATAAATAAATACATGTCATTATAATTTATATCCCCTAGGACTTGTGCGATCACGTTTTTTTTCTTTTTTTTTTTAAATTTTTAATGTTTTATTTATTTCTAGGAGAGAGAGAGAGAGAGAGAGAGAGACAGCGTGAGCAGGGGAGGGTCAGAGAGAGAGGGAGTCACAGACTCTGAAACAGGCTCCAGGCTCTGAGCTGGCAGTCAGCACAGAGCCCAACGCGGGGCTCGAACCCACGAACCGCGAGATCATGACCTAAGCGAAAGTCGGACGCTTAACCGACTAAGCCACCCAGGCGCCCCTCACCAGTTTTTTTTCTAACTAACATCACTCATTAGCCTAAATCCAAGCATGCTGGCAATCAAACCTATGCATTTTAAAATTTATTTTTAAGTTTATTTACTTATTTTGAGAGAGAGTGCAAGAGTGTGAGTGGGGGAAGGGCAGGGAGAGAGGAAGAGAGGGTGATGCTCCACACCATCAGCACAGAGCCCTATATTGGGCTCGAACTCACTAACTGTGAGATCATGACCAGAGCCAAAACGAAGTGTCAGATGCTTAACTGACTGGGCCACCCATAAACCCCAAGCCTATATTTTTAAACATATGTAATTTTGTAGTACCTTCCAGACTTTCTCTTATACCCTCACCTCTTCTATCCCTCTGTTCCTGTTTTATTAAAGGCATCACAACAAATAAGCCTTTCTTTTCCAAATTGTTCAAGATATTTTGACTTTTCCCCATAAGCAGAAGGGAAATAACACACAAATGTCTTCCTTTTTGCATTTGGCCATTGTTAGTCTCTTATTCTGTCAGAATACACTGTTGTCCTTAATCTACAGTTTCAAAAATGTGACAAATTTTTCCATTACCTAAATGTCTTTGTAAACTATCTTCTTTTTTTTGTTTGTTTGAGTTATTCTGATCTCATCCCCACGCGATTGTGGTAGTTCTCCAGCTTACTCAATAATCTGACCTGATTCCCACTTTGTGTAGCTCTTTTACTCACAGCTATCTGTGACTAGCCCACTTGGCACCTTGTTAACACCTTTGTTCTTCTTACATGACACCAATAAATCTTTCCCCTGTTCAGATCCTTTGCCCCCTTTTTTATTCTCATTTGTCAGTGTTTTAGATGATCATTATATTGGATGCTACTCACTAGTGTTCAATTTGGTATCTTACTGTTAACTCTACGTTACTAATTTCCTCCCTTCCATTTCTCAAAAATTAGGACAGCTATCACATTACTGAGCCACTGGGGTTTCTGGTCCCTTTTTGGATCTTCTCCTAGTCTATTCCATTTAGTACACACACATTAAGAAAGGGTCTACTCATCCCCACAAGTGCCCTTGTGGTTATAAGCACTTGGTGTTATATGGAAACCAACTTGACAATAAACTATTAAAAAAAAAAAGAAAGAAAGAAAGGGTCTACTCTACTTTAACCCTCTACGTTTTGTTCTAGAAGAGAGTTTTTGATACATCATAGGAACTTGTACACCATTTGTGGCCTTGCTGAATTATTTTCTTAAGAGATCAGGCATGGCATAAATAATAAGTAACATAGGTCCACAGAAAGAAATTCCCCTTCCTGAAATGGATCTTTAATTACAGTGATAATTGATGGGAAGAAAGGTATTTCTCCAAGACATTCAAGAAAGAAAGACACCTCGGTAATTCCGTTAAAGAGATTTATTCTGTAAAAAGCGTAAGAACAATGAAGCACAGCAGTATGTACCTGGCATCAGGAAGTATACATTTCTATGAATGGAAGAGATGGAGAGAAGTTCAGTTTTTAATCCATTAATGATGAATCACTTTTAAAAATTACTCAGAAATCCTATCCTAATCTGTACAACTTGCTATGTATCCTATAGCCTCATCTCTGTGTGGTCCACCTGACTCATTTATTCTCACTCAGGATCACCAAGAGATATGTATTAATGTTTGGGGCTGTGATTCCTAGACTAACCTACTCAATCTCTGGCTTGCAATGCCACTTAGAAAAACAAGGATTTATTTCCCTCAAGTACAGTTCCCCACTGGCTAATTAGGGAAAGAAAATGGAGGCAAAAGAATGATGGGACACTGACCTCCTCTTACTTCCACTCCCATATCTTATACCTTTTCATCCCTATGATTCAACTAAGGATACAGCACACTGAAAGAAATATTCTCTTAAGTGAGGAAACTAGTACTTTCACAGGGGAAAGCATCAAATGCCAGTTTCTCTGTTAAGTACCAGCCAGATGTTCAGAGAACTACACTGAAATAGTGCACACAGGCTGACATGATAAAGAAGAAAGCAGCCAAACTCTGGATTTAGAGAAAAGTCCAATCCTCTACATCACTGTAATAAATACTTTTAGAAAATCTGGGCTTTCTTCTTTAGCCTCTCTCCCCAAAATAGAAGAGCTTCTACTCCAAAAAACTGAGGGAGTAAGGAAAAGGGACACTTTAAGTGATGACATGACCCACTCACCTACTGTTCAAAATGCTCATCAAATTTCTGTTGTTGCTGGTGGCTGTATGTGGTAGCGTGTCTATAACCCAAGACCATCAGAAAACTTCTTTGAGTCAACAAATCCCTAATAAATGTCAAAGAGTGTTTAAGCCACAGACTTCAAAAACAAGAACAAAAAACCTTAGAAAGGTAGCTATGAGAGAGGGGGAAAAAAAAACAAAGAGCTGGAAGAAAATTAAGTCTGTGCTCAATGGAATATGGTATACAAAGGAGAAATGGAATAAAGATTAGTCAGAAGAGAATACGATAGTTACAGGAAAAGCTTCAGCAGGAATTATATTTGACCTAGATTTTAAGAGGTGATTAGAATTTTCCAGGCTGAGAAGAAAGAAAAGGTCAGTTCAGGCAAAGCAAAGACAACGATACAGGAAGTACATTTGTTCCCGGTGTAACATAGTTCTTTGGGGGAAAGCACCATAATAATAAAAATCACTAGAATTTATGAATGTTATGACACCACCTAAGTAATCATCCCAATTAAATCATCTTCTAAAATGAACATCCTCATCTCTGGAAGATGAAAGATGCCACCAAAAGGCACATAAAAGCCACATCAGATCTCTGCCAAATGTCTTTTAGTTTTCTCCTCCAGAGCAGTTCTTCATCCATCTTCACCATACCCTGTTCCCTAGGAGAATGAACTTCATGAGCTACAACAATGGGCTCCCTTCCTTTAGGTTACCATTGTGGCTTAGTGGTGGGTGGTGCCAGTAGGACATTGTACAGTAGGAATGAGGTCAAGGTATTCATTTACCTGGTTCCTTCCCTGCCAGGTCCTGTTGGTGGGTCATGTACCTTTACCAAAGGCCATAACTCCTATCAGGACATCTACAAGAGTAGATGCTGCTCACATCAGAGTACTGCTCTATCCCTTAGAGTCCTTAATGCAACCCATCCTCTACTACTTTTTCCCCAATCATTTTGTCTGAATGTATTATCTGTCTCCTGCCAAGATCCTGACCAAATCAGACTTAGTCTATGAAAATGACAACAACCCTTTTTTAGTACGACCACTGTGAAAGCATCCCCTTGAGTCCAAATACAAATATTGACCTAGAATACAGAGCTGCCAAGGTTCCTACAATACCCTAGCCCTTCACCAGCAAGTCACTGACCCATTCTCTCTCCTAGAAAGAAATGGGATTCAAGGTATATGTAATGGATTTTATTGTTAAGTATGTAATAAGTAATAACAGAAAGCTTAAAATGCATTATCTTTCTTGGTGAATAGAATTAGTTTTTTAAATTCTTATAACTTTAAAAGAAATAATACTTCACTTGTTTTTAAAACTTGAAGAAAAGGTGGAAGATAACTCCAGAGGGTAAGAGTAGAGAGAAAAAGCAATCTCAGAATCAGAATTGTGATAATCAGATAATATTCCAACTCTCATTCCGAAATCAGCATGTTTCTATTTTTCTCATTGCATCCCAATTATATGGAGTATTTTCAAAAATCTTCCCAGGAAGTTCTTTCTAAATGGATCCACATGTGTTTCTGGGGAAAGGGGAGGGATCCCTTCTATGACTGACAATACTGTAGGTTTATAAAACTATTTCACCATGAGAAAACTGGTATTATAACTATAATCCAAGGTGTATATATTATTTGTGTTTACAATCATTCTGTGGAAGGGGAAAAGACTTGTCACTTCAGCTCTGCTTCTTAGAAACAGAAAGAATGGGACACCTGGATGACTCAGTTATTTGAGCACCTGACTTTGGCTCTGGTCATGATCTCATGATTAGTGGGTTTGAGCCCCCCATGGTAATCTCTGCCATGAGTGCAGAGCCTGCTTTGGATCCTCTCTTCCCATCTCTCTCTGCCCCTCCCCCCCCTTTCAAAAAATAAATTAAAAAAAAAAGAAATAGAAATAATATAAGTCTGAACGGTATTGTACAAATTAAGATTCTGTTCTACAGGTGCCTAAATAGCTTAATCTGTAGATCATGTGATTCTTGATCTCAGGGTCATGAGTTCAAGCCCCACACTGGGCACAGAGTTTACTTTAAAAAAAAAGATTCTGGCTCTAAACTAATAAACATAAGTTGTTGATACCAATTTTTGCCATGAGAAAAAACTCTATCACTAGTACTAAAATAAACCATAATTCTGTTATCTCCCAATAAATCCAAAGTGACAGGTCAAAGTCAAGGCAAGAAATACATATATTTTTGTAGACAAAGTATGGTAGGTATAATTTTAATATGATTCCCAATGATCACACCCATAAATAATTCCTGCCCCTTAAGTGTGATGGAGCCTGTGATTATAAAGAGGTATCACTTCCAATGCAGTTACTGACCAGTTGATATGCAGTTAATCACAGAGAAATCATCCTGGGTGAGCCTGATCTAATCAGGCAGGTGAGCCTTTAAAAGAAGGTGAAACATCAAAGACATAGGCTCCTGCTGGAATACAAGAAGAAAGCAAACACAGTAAAACCTTGGTTTCCAAGCATAATTCTTTCTGGGAAACATGCTTGTAATCCAAAGCACTTGTATAACAAAGCAAATTTCAAGAACCACTGGCTCAGTTGTGATCATGTGATTGCAGCGTCATGTATTGCAAGACATCGCTCCTTTATCAAGTTAACATTTATTCGAAATGTTTGCTCATCTTATGGAACACTCACAGAACAAGTTACTCTCAATCCAAGGTTTTACTATAATCATGTCATGAACTGCCTAAAGAGAAGGATACTTTTAGGAAGTGAGAAAAGGTCCCCAAACAATAATTAGCAAGAAAATGGGACCTCAGTCATACAACCACAAAGAACTGAATTGTGTGTCACCCTGAATGAGCTTAGAAGACATGAGCCCCAGATGAGAACTGAACCCCTGAGTAACACCTTCATTACAGCCTTGTGAAACCTGAGCAGAGTATCCAGATAAGCTGTGCTTAGACTCTTGATCCATGGGAACAGATAGAATAAACATGTGTTATTTTATTTTAAGTTGCTAAATCTGTAATAATGTGTTATATAACAAAAGAACACTAATACAGAAGATACCTTATCCTCTTTCCTATACTAAATTCTCTTGCTTTAAGATTATAATCATTAAAACTATTGTTTGTGCTAACTTTGAACTCAGAATAATCAGATGGGCGTCAACTGGCATATTACAATGATAGTAAGAAATAAACCAAAGAAGCTCCATATGTGATACCACTAATCTATTTGCCCTTTTAGGGAAAAATGAACTCATCCCATTTCCAAGTTACAAACCTCCAACTATGTTTCTTTAAGCTTTATGCTTTACTTCAAAAGTCCCTAAATCAAATGTTAGACAATATTCTTGATCTCTTGTAAGTCTTAAAATTAAAATAAATACTGATTATTATAAAGAAAAATAACTCCAATAGAAATATGGTCTCCTTCTAAGTATAATATTCTCTGGACTTTCAATTCAGAAGCAATTATATATAATATATATATGACAATAGTTACAATAAAAACTTTATATTCTGTTTCTAGGATGGTAGTTAACCTGAGTTCTCATATTTCTCTTTCTGTTTATATTTTCTACTATGAAATTGGATACTTTTCTTCTGGTAGTGGCCTTTGCTGCTTATGAGCATAAACTATGACTACCCTTTTGCCCTATGGTAAGCTGAATACAGTCTAAATTCCCAGAACCTTACATGGTAAATACTACAGATTCAATTAAATTAAATATTTTGAGATTATCCTGGATTGTTGAGGTGGCACAATATAATTACAAGTGTCCTAATAGGAGGACACTTATCAGCATAAAGAGGCTGATACGCTCAGCAGAAGAATGTCAAAATGATGCAGTGTGGGAAATATTTGACAAGTCATTGCTGGTATTGAACATAGGGGCCAAAAGCTAAAGAAGGTAAGCAACTTAAGAAAAGAAAGGGATTCTCCTCTAGAGCCTCCAGAAGGAATGCACTTTTACCAAACCATTTTAGGGCTTCTGACCTCCAGAACTGTAAGACAATATATGTGTGTGTGAGTGAGTGTGTGAGTGAGTGAGTGAGTGTGTGTGTGTGTTAGATTTTATTTTTAAGCAATCTCCACACCCAACGTGGGACTCAAACTCACAACCCCAAGATCAACAGTAGCATGGTCCACCAACTGAGCCAGCCAAGCACCCCCCATTTGTGTTTTTTCCAGCTACTATATTTGTGGTAATTTTTACAACACCAATACTAATATATGGCCTTTAGCTTCATATAAAGAGTCTAGTCCTAAAACCTGTATCATAGTCAGAGTGACTATAAAATTTTACTGTCCAAACCAGGATACTTTTGAAGTTGAAAGGAATATTATTAACAATCAGACTAGGACAACCATCATAAATTAGAACTGTACTAGGAAAACTGAGATGTATGATCAGCCTAGTCATGCTATACTCATAGCAGGGAATTCAGTCAAATTATAGAGACGTACATTTCACCTTAAAATGAGGAGAAGTCTTTTAACCATTAATCCATAAAAGAGCAGATGGATTGCCTTAGGAGGTAGGGAGGTACCCACAGTGGTTACTGACAACAGAAAAGGCAATATACGTTCTCAAACCTGGTTCATGGGAGAATCACCTGGTATGTTTCAGTGTGTTTATTTATTTTGTTATGATTTTAATTCATATTGCAAGCCCCATCCAAGACTTACTGAATCAGAATTTCCAAAGGTGGAGGGCCCAGAATCTGTATTTTTAATTAAATTTCCAAGTGATTATAACACAATGCAGCCTAGCATCAAACTTTGAAACTAATGATAAGCAGTGATATTTATACTTTATTTGATAGTAGACCCTCTCACCCTAGGGTTCTCATATCATATACACACATAATAATGCCATTACCTCTACTACCTACTTTCTTCCCAAACACAATCTTAGACTTAAAGCCCAATATGCAAAAGATCTGAAAATGAAGTCACTTCTACTAGAAGTAGCCCAGGAATTCCTCACCACCAGGCTCCCCACCCATAGGACTACCTAAGGCTCCTTCATGAAGTCAGGACTCCTCTGAAAATAGGCCTATGAAAACCAAGCCCTCCATCATTGGAAGTAAGCAGCTTCAAGGTGTCCATTGTTTGTTATAACTACACAGAGAAGCAAATGTCTTTAAAATTATGCATTTGGAGTTTGTCTCTAATGTACTAAGTTTGGCTTTATCATCTTTGTAATAAATTGACTTTCTTGATTTTCAGTTCCTCTGTCTGAAGATGCTTCAAGTTGCTGTATGGATGTAGGGTGAAGAAGTTTTGTCTTTCATCCCTTTCTTTAAAACATGGCAGATTCAGAGGCACCTGGGTATCTCAGTCAGTTGGGCATCTAGTTCTTGGTTTCAGCTCTGGTCATGATCTCATAGTTCATGAGATTTAGCCCTATGTTGGGCTCTCTGCTGACAGTGTGAAGCCTGCTTGGGATTCTCTCTCTTCCTCTCTCTCTGCCCCTCCCCTGCTTATGCTCTGTCTCTCTCAAAACAAACAAACAAACAAACATAAAAAAAAAAGAAAAAGAAAAAAAATATGGCCGATTCAGGGGCACCTGGGTGTCTCAGTCGGTTGAGCATTCGATTTTGGTTCAGGTCATGAAATCATGATTCATGAGTTGGAGCCCCACACTGGGCTCTCTTCTGTCAGCACAGAGCCTGCTTGGGATCCTCTGTACCCCTCTCCCTTTGTGTCCCTCCCCTATGCACATGCACATACTCTCTCTCTCTCAAAAATAAATAAACATTTTTTAAAAGCCATGGCAGATTCAGCTTCTTATTTAAAGATTTCATTTTATAAAGAAAAAGATAAGTTGGAGTTCATAAAAGAAATTTAAAAACCAATGTCATAGAGAAAATTCCTACATATAGTGAGAGTTGAACTAAATAATCCTAAAGTTCCCTTGTGTATCAGCTCTAAAATTCTAAAAACTTCATACTGTGATGATTCTAAGAACAATTAATCTGATTGCCAATAAAATAAAAACATGAATCATATTCGAGAGGGCAAGTCAACCAAAGTCTCTTAACTTCCAATCACCTTGTATTTAATAAAAAAGACTTTATTCCAATGGGTCATTTTTAACTGATTCAGCAACCTTTAGATTTTTTTTTAATTTTTTAGAAAAAGAGCATGAGTAGGGGAGGAATAGAGAGAGAGATGGGGACAGAGGATCTGAAGTGGGCTCCACACCGATAGCAGCTGACAGCAGTAAGCCCAATGTGAGACTTGAACTCACAAACCATGAGATTGATCTGTACCAAATTTGGTTGCTCAACAGATTGAGCCACCCAGGCACCCAGCCTTGGGTTTTTTTTTTTTTTTTAATTATTTTCATACTGTATCTAGGCACTGAATGGTGTCCTCCCAAATTTCTAATGCCCAAGTCCTAGTCCCTAATGTGATGGTATTTGGAAGTGGGGCCTTTGAGAGGTAATTAGATTTAAATGAGGTCATGAAGGTGGAACTCCCACAATGGGATTAGTGTCCTTAATAAGAAGAGGAAGAGACACCAAAGCTCTCTTTCTCTCTCCTTACCACTTGAAGACACAGAGAGAAGATGACTATCTGCAAGCCAGGGAGTAGGCCTTCCTCTAACACCTTGAACTTGGACTTTCTAGCCGTCAGAATTGTGAGAAATAATCACATGTGTTGTTTAAGCCACTCAGTCTACACTACCTAATTACAGCAGCCTACACTAAGATATGGGATTCACTCTATGAAACAACTCTAATATCTTAAACTATCATGCGTGCTAAGTGTTCTGAGGTAGGACTGACCATGAAAGAGTCTCATTGGGACTCAGGATGTAAATAGACTTTTTTAAAAAAAGTAATTTTAGCAGCCCCCCCAAATAAAACAGTTAACAAGCCATACACACACACACACACACACACACACACTATCACCACCACCACCATACATTACCATGTGGAATGAAATTACCTATCAGTGAATTTATCTTTCTAATTGTTAAATTCTACAGATTTGCTTCACTTTTTACAGATTTTTTTTAGAAAGCCAGCTGAATATCATTCATAGAGCTTTATTTTTTTTTTCATGAAGTATCAGCAATGAAACATGCAAACAGTTTTCCCCAGACAATACTCACCAGTTTAATTTGTCTACTACCTTTATTTTTTGAGAGGGCATAGAACAAGATCAGAGGGAAATGAAAAGGTCCCTGGCTAGTGGGCAAGAGAGGTATATAGGAAAGCTGGTTTTCTCTCAGACATTCTAGCTCATGCATTGATCTTTGATAAATGCACTTAATCCTTTTCTTTGAATTGAAGGTCAGAGAAAATAGCTATATCTCATCCATTAGCACAGACACTAAAAGAGCTGGGAACTACATTTGTGCATTCCGAGGAAACAATCTGAGTGTTAGGAATTGAATAAAAATGTCATTAGAGATTTTTGAACCACAATAAGCTCTGTAAACCATTAGCTTCCCCCTCTCTGCAAAGGCCTAATACCTATAAGTAGATTAGGAAGGTTTCCATTTTATCTACAAAATGATATCATAAATAACAGATATTTGAAACCAACTGTAAGAATTAAAAGTTTTCAGAAAAAAGAACACTTCCTAGAGTTGATTCAAGTTAACAAATAATTTATTATGTAAATTATTTTCTATACCTCTATATGTAGGATACGTGCTAGACACCGCAAGAGAAATGAAGATGAATAAAGTTGGTTTCTGACACCTGGGAATTTATCACCTAATGCAAGAAATGAGGCATATACTAAAATTAAAGACCATAAAAGAGGCTTAAAGCCTAACTTCTCAAAGTTTTATACATAAATTAAATGGGGAACTTATAAAAATACACATTCTGATGATGAGGGTATGGGTGGGAGATGACACTATATTTCCAAGAAGTTACAGGTAATGCTGATATAGGACTCTTGAGTTTCAAAGCCTACCAGTTAAAATAGGAGGAAGAAATTACCTCAAGTTAGAAAAGGGAAGGAAGGGTAGTCATGACAGGGGGAGAGAAGATGATATTTAAAAGGTCTCTTGAGGGGCACCTGGGTGGCTCAGTCGATTAAGCGTCCAACTTCAGCTCAGGTCATGATCTCATGGTTCGTGGGTTTGAGCCCCGCGTCGGGCTCTGTGCTGACAGCCAGCTCAGAGCCTGGAGCCTGTCTTCAGATTCTGTGTCTCCCTCTCTCTCTGACCCTCCCCTGCTCATGCTGTCTCTCTCTCTCTCTCTCAAAAATAAATGAAACATTAAAAAAATTAAAAATAAATAAAAAATAAAAGGTCTCGAGTAGATAGGATTTTGAGGGGGAATAAATGAAAGGTAAAATGAATCAACCAAAGAAACATGTGCTTTTCTACTAATAGAGTGTTTCTCACTTAAAATAAATCCTGATAGGGGCACCTGGATGGCTCAGTTGGTTAAGTGTCTGACTCTTGGTTTTGGCTCAGGTCATGATCTCACAGTTCGTGAGTTCGAGTCCTGGATTGGGCTCAGCACTGATGGTGTAGAGTTCTTAATATTCTCTCCTCTCTCTCTCTCTCTCTCTCTGCCCCTCCCTGCTTGTGCTCTCTTTCTCTCAAAATAAATAAACTTAAAAAAATAAACCCTAATAATGATTATAATAAGCTCTATTGTTTTTAAAGAGCCTTCTCATATTACCTGTAGAGATGTAATGGAATTCTATTAAAGTGTGATTCCTAATAACTTAGGTTTCCAGACATCGCACAGACAAGCAGCTTCACACTATGGTAGTATAATCAATGGTTCATGGGATGCTCGCAGCTCTCAACTCAACAGATATTAAAGCTTATAACTTTGATTCTGGATTGCATTCCCCACTCCAAGATCCTTGGCCAAGGCTGCCCCAAACACTAATAGCCACATCCATCAGGACAGGAGTCAGAGTGTGGAGGAAAAAAAAATATACAAGCAACACAGGACTCTGAACATCTATATTTCATTTTCTTTTTTTATTTTTTATTTTTTTAGGAGAGAGAGAGAGAGAGACAGCGTGAGCAGGGAAGGGTCAGAGAGAGAGGGAGACACAGACTCTGAAACAGGCTCCAGGCTCTGAGCTGGCAGTCAGCACAGAGCCTGATGCGGGGCTCGAACCCACGAACCGCGAGATCATGACCTAAGCGAAAGTCGGACGTTCAACTGACTAAGCCACCCAGGCACCCCTATATTTCATTTTCTATGGCTGTATAACAAACTACTATAAATTTAGGGACCAAGATGATGCACACTTATTATTTCTCAGTTTCTGTCAGTCAGAAGTCCAGACTGGGGCCTCTGTTCAGTCTCACCAAGCTGAAATCAAGCCATCATCTGGGCAATGTTCTTAGCTGGAATTCAAGGTCCTCTTCCAAGCTCATTCAACTTGTTGGCAGAATTCAGTTGCTTGCAGCTGTAGGAATGAAGTTCTTGTTTTCTTGTTAACAGATAACTAGCTCTCAGCTCCTACATTCCACCCTTAGGTCCTAGCCAGGTGGTCTTCTCACAACATGACAGCTTGTTGCTTCAAAACCACCACGAGAATTTCTTGCTCCAATCTGCTAAAACTAAGTCTCATATAGCATAACGCAGTCATAGGAGTGACATCCCATTGTTCTTGCCAAACTCTACTGCCTAAAAGAAGTGACAAGCACTGCCTGAACTAAGGCAGAAGGGATTACAGAAAGACATTGAACATCAGGAGGTAAGGATCACTGGGTGTCACGTTAGAGTCTCTTTGCCATGGTCAAGTAAGTTCTTTCTCAGAAATTGTGACATTTGATTAGAGATTTGAAGAATGAGGCATCAGCTATGTGAAAGCAGAGGGCTGAGGAGACAACCACTGGGAATAGGAAGGGGAGGGGGCACAAGGAAGGAGGCAGCCGTGAAAATGACTGCTACCAGTAGTCCTATTTTTTTTGTCATTTCATCAGTGGTTGCTAATGACTGTAAATCAACTTTTTGGTGTAAGTTTTATAAATCCAACTACCCAAAGGGCTCCTGGGTGGCTCAGTTGTTTAAGTGTCCAACTCTTGATTTGGCTCAGGTCATGATCTCATGCTTCGTGAGATCAAGCCTCACATCAGGCTCAGGGCAGAGCCTGCTTGGGATTCTCTCTCTCCCTCTCTCTCTGCCCCTCCCCTGCTCACACATTCTCTGATGCTCTCTCTACCTCAAAATAAATAAGTAAACATTTAAGAAATAAATAAATACCATTACCCAAGTTCTCAACTATTTCATGCACATCATCGAGGTAAGCATCAATGTAAAAGACACAAGAAAAATACTGTACATCTTCAAGTGTCAACTTCATCTTTGGTAAACTTAGTAAGTAGTTTACACATTGTTATATTAAAAACAAGCATATTTATAGAATAGGCATATGAAATGGAGTAAAATACAAAATTTTACTGATTTTTGTAGATAAAACTTGAGGCCTCTCTCAAAGAAATTTCCCACTTGAAAGTATATGACACATTTTCTCTCTCTGAAGTTAAGGGACACTTGGTGAAAATGCTTGACATTCAGTGCTATTTTAGATCTACTGTGTACTTCATACCTCATTAAGTATTAATAAGGAAAAAAAATTCCCAGGTGAAGAAATAAATTTTTAAGCACATAGTCTCAAATGTAATACACATGAGCATATCCACTGTAGCCGCTGGAAGGAAAACTGCAGACTAAATTGTTATCAAGGCAGTTAAATTTATATACCTTGCAGTCAGACACTGATGCCTAGGGTACTGTACTTTACAATTATACTATCCAACTACTAATTTTTGATAGAGTGATTAAAGTTTTCAGCTTTTGTTTGTTTGGGTTTTGTTCTTCTTGTTTTTAAGATCTAAATGTACAGTCTATGTTTTGTGGAATAAGTTGTTAGCAGCAATCAATTACCTATTCTCCTCCTTTTACTTATTAGTAAAATGTTTCACTCTTAATAAAATTTTTATCTGGACACTCTTCACATGTTAGGCATCCTTGCAGCTAGATGTGGCTGTAAGTTCTGGCTAGTGTGAAGAATGGTCTTAAATGGAAGAGATGGGCCTTCCCTTTTTTTTCCTTCCCTTCTCAGTGGGAGGTGCACAAGTGGTGCACCATCTTGGATCATGTAGACAAGGGCAACATGCAAAGGATGGTGGAGCAAGAAAACAGAGGAATCTTAGATTCCCAACACAATAGAACTCAGCTTTGTGCTGCTTCTGCCCAGGCTGTAATGTGGGAGAGAAATAACCTCTATTTTGATTAACCCCTTATAATTTAGGGTCTTTGTTAGAGTGCCTGAACCGATGTCCTAACTAATGTAGAATTTGATGCCCACTCCAGCAGAAGTAATGGTATGTGGTACTGACTTAGAGGCTGAACAGCAGATGGTGAGGAAACAGCAAAAAGCAGCTAACTCTTGCTATGACACAGCAAAACATTTCATCAAACTGCCATCTTCAATGTTAGTACCTTGAAAGTATTAACCAAGTCTCTAGCTTGAATGAAGCTATTGGGAACGTTAGCACATACTGGCTATTTCCTGCTGCTTTCAACAAAATCCTTTGAGATATAAGCTCAAGCCTAAGTAACACAGTATGAAGCAGATGTGGAAGGGAATTCTGTTCTCCAGAAAAAAGTTCACACCACCTATAGCTTGAAATCTCAACTGACTGAGGGTCTGGTAAAATGGGGCTTCCTAGAGTTTAAAAGCCAAATTCTTTTATATTCCAAATAAACATAGGTAAACATGAGTTTTAGAATATATCTGATATAAACCTGGGACTGATAAACCCGGTATAAGCCAGACAGTGAGAGCCAGTATGGCAAGATATTAAGGACACTGTCTTCTCACTAAGCCTCAAGGTAACTGTCCTTGATTTAGAAGCTGGAGGATTTACAGAGCACAAAGGCCAACAATTAAATTTCAGTACTCTGGGTCACCTGGGTGGCTCAGTCAGTTAAGCATCTGGCTCTTGATTTTGGCTCAGGTCACGATCTCATGCTCATGAGATCAAGCCCCTCGTGGGACTCCTCACTGGGTGTAGGGCCTGCTTAAGATTCTCTCTCTCCCTCAGCACATGGGTGGCTTAGTCAGGTAAGTGTCTGAGTCTTGATCGGGGCTCAGGTCATGATCTCAGAGTTCGTGAGGTCAAGCACCACGTCAGGCTCTGTGCTCTCTCAGAATAAATAAACTTAAAAAAAAGAAAGATTCTCTCTCTCTCTCTCTGTTCCTCCCCTGCTCATGCACATGTGCTCCCTCACTTCCTCTCAAATAAATAAATAAATACACAAAAATAAAATAAAATCCAGCATTCTTAGCTGGGAAAAAACTAACAAACCAATACACACAATTATGTCTTGATTAATGTTTGCCTATGGTTACTCACCCTTGGGACTAGTTAGTGCAAACAGGGATAAAATCCAATAACATTTTTGAAGGCATGCATTACATACACATAACACCTGGACTGTAAAAGCCCGTAATTGCTCAACCCAGTGACAACCCCTTGGGCTCCTTTTCCTGCACCAGCAGAAAGCCGGCTTGGAAAGCTATCCATTCCTAAGAAAAGGGTATATTTTTCAATGCCCACTTTAGATCTGGCCATGGGCAATAACAGACAATAAACAATCTCCCAAAGGACAAAGCCAGAAACCTTGGAGAGTAAGTGATTTCCTCCCCAAGGGCAGGGGGATAAGCTTGCCAGGAGGACGAACAAAGAACTTCTTCTACTACCAGGATAAAAATCTTCATGATTCCTACACACAGGATTTGACTCTTGCGGAGTGACTATTGGGTTTCCAATCTTCCCTTTTTCCAAATAGAGTGTCTTATCCTGCTTCTTCTCTACCATTATCTTTTGAACGTGTCACCCTGCATTGACTTTACCATTGTATATTGGATGTGCATTCAGGCAGGAAGCAGACAGCCAATAAACTAGCTTTCAGATCAGATACACCAACAACAAGAAATAATATCAGAGCTTGAGAGAAAGGACTGACTTCACATCACCCAGGTATAATAAACTATGAGATGGATGACACTTGGAAAGGAAATGGACATTTTTCATGGTTGGCAGAGAGCGTGCGTGTGGCAGAAACTGCTAGCCATCTCCCAAAATCTATGTTTTCTTTTTTCCATAGCAACAGAAACTTTAGCTAGGTATATGGCATCCTACATTTCCTAGTCTCCTTTGCTACTACATATGGTGCTATGACTGAGTTCTGACTAAAAAACAAACAAACAAAAGCAACAAAACAAAACAAAAACAAAACAAAAAACTTCATATGTGCTACTTCCAGGTCAGTACCTTAAAATAAAGGAGTATGTCCTCCCTCTTCTGCTATTTGCTGGAATATAAACATGGTGGTTTTCATGCTGAGAACAAACTGAGGACTGATGGGTGTGGGGGGGAGGGGAGAGATGGGCACGGAGAGGGGCACTTGTGGGGATGAGCACTCAGTGTTATATGGAAACCAACTTGACAATAAATTATTTGTAAAAAAAAAAAAAAAAAAAAAAAAAAAAAAAAAAAAAAAAAAAAAAAACAACATGGTGGTTTCCATCCGTAAGCATGAGATCAATATCCTCAAGACAACCAAGTGAAAAGATAGAAGAAGCCTGGATCCCCAGGATTGTGCAGATTCCCTCTTCACCCTGAACTAGCATATCGTACAACAACTGATGTTTTGGATCTCTGTTAGAGCAGAGATAAATGCTGAGATATAGCAGAGATAAATCAGCCTATATCCTAATTTACACATACTTATAAAACTATGACAAAGAACTTTTCAGTTTAATGTCTAGATATGCGTAGAGACACAGAGAATAGCTTTAAAATCCTATTCCACCTAAACTGCTAATTTACATTGTGACTCACTATGGTAATTCTGTGTTTTTAAACCATTTGCTACAAGATAATAATAGTAGTTAAAATACATTGCTAAATTACCACTTATTTTTTAAAAATTAGGAAAACTCTAAACATACTGAAACCTCACTGAAATGAAATGCATTCTCTAATGGAAATTTGTAAACAGTAAGAAGACTTTAAATTATAAAATTTGGGAATTCTTAAATTAATTTGTTAAGATGGCATTTCTCAATGTAAATTTTTTATTACTGCATATGTGTTTTCAAGTGTGTTAGAATTGAGACTTTTCATCTATTTGTTCCATTTAAAAAATAACTGCAAATGAAAAAATCTATCATACAGATTAATATTTATTTATTCAATATTTAGTTACTTAATATTTATCGAATAAATACTTATGTGCATATTGCTGTCTCCTGAATGCCCAAGAAGAAAAATAGTTAAAAGATATGCACATAATGCTTTTCATGTATCTGGCTTCCCAACAGCTGTCAAGAGGGCTAGAGAACAGAAACCCAGTAGGACATGGGGCAAATGTTGACCAATGACAGACATGAGACAGGAAGAAGAAACAGTTACATTATTCTCTTTTCCTCTCTGCACCAGACTATTCTGAAATGAGTGTTTCCATATGGCTTATCCAGAGACAAACCTAGTGACAAGGCCATATTTGCAAATGAATAAGGTGCACTTTGTATTTGCTATCCTGTTTTGGCTGCCTTGCTTCCTTTCTTCCCCTTCACTTTTTCTACCCTGGGGATGTACTCAGGTAGAGCATGAACTCCTCAACTTTGCCTCAGGCTCTGCTGGAAACACAGCCTGAGATAGACAACGTTAAACTAACTGAGGCATCTTTCTTATACTTTCCCCAAGAGAATATGAGAAAAGAAACAGGATTTTAACTTATCGCTGTGCTTGCAGTGGAATAAAAGAGAAAGGGCACTAATCCAGGTTGAACATTTACGATGCATCTGGCACTGTACTGAGTTTTCATGTTATTTCATATAATCTCACTTAATCCTCCCAATGTACCATCCAACTTTATCAATGAAGAACAAGGAAATACAGAAGTGGCTGAGCTTTTAACTGCAACACTGAGCCCACCAAAACAGAACAAACATCACAGCGTGGCTTCTGCGCAGCAGCCAGACAGATCCCTGCAGGCATCTTCCAGGACTGGCATATCTACAATATGTAACCAATCTGCAGGAAATCCTTTAGTCTTCCTTTCCTCTTCATTCTGAATGCTTGCTTTCATCTTTTTTCATTTCACTATTCAGATGCTAATCAAAGCTCAGGGGTAGCCAAAGAGCACTTTCCCTAAGCCAATTGTTCTGTAAATGTGGCACAGCCTGCAATACGAATGTCATCTAGTGTCAAATTTCACAGTCTTTGTCTAGTTGCCTTTTTTAAGCAAAAAAACAAAAACAAAAAAAAACCTGTTGAATTTGAGTTAAATTCAAATTTCATTTTCTTTAACCAGATCTTTAAAGAAACTGCAAGAATTCTATCTAAGCAATCCCATTTACTGTTTTTGGCAAACCTATTTACAAAAATTAGACACAAATAAAACAATGGCTTGCATATTTGCTAATTGTGCCTTTTCTGTATGCATTTTACAATTAAATAGTAGTGTTATAACTAAATAGTATTGGTATCCAAATTAACAGAAACTACAAAGATTCTACAGATTTACAGAATAATCACAAACACTCATGTGATCCATATATTGCCGGACACTGTTTTACATGTATTATATTTGTTAACTCATTCAACCTCAGAACTGGAAAAGATTTTTAAGACATGTAAGTTCAACCCCCGACTACTACTTAAATCTCCTCCATGATTTTGTCATGAGAATATACTTCACTGACCAGAAGAGCTCCCATGTTAAAATCAGAACTTGGTCTAACACTTACTCATCAGGTAACTGATTAGGAAAATTGATCTGTATGGCACTTTTGGATGTCATTTCCTTTGACACTTACAGTGATCTTACATGTAGTTATAGCTGCTAAATCTTTACCTCCATTCCAATCTCTTCCCAGAGTTCTAGGCCCGACAAATTGCCCAGATATCCTACAGATACCTCAAACTCAATATGACCAATACTATTCATACCATCTTCACATACCTCTACTCTTCTGAGATCAATCTTTAATTCTGTTAATGAGAAATCCCAGAGTCATCCTAGATTCCTTCTCTCTCATACCCACTTCACATCTAATACATTATTAAGAGTTGTTCATTTTGTCTGTGTAAACCCTTTGAAATCATTATCTCCATTTTAACCATTCCTATCTTAGTTCAGGTGAATGTCCTTTCTCACCTGGATAACAGCCAACAATCTTCTCACTGTTCTCACTCACCAGTCTGCCCATCTCCCTAACCTACACCTTATACTTTCTTTCTTTTTCTTTTTTTTTAAGAGAGACAGAGACAGAAAAGCATGGGTGGGGAGAGGGGCACAGAGAGAGAGAAAGAGAGAAAGAATCTAAAGCATACTGCAAACTCAGCACAGAGCCCAGCACAGGGCTTGATCCCACACCCCTGGCATCACGACTTGAGCTGAAATATGGAGTCGGATGCTCAACCAACTAAGCCACTAATGTGCCCCACCTTATGTACACTTTAAACTGTTTTCACCTGCCTATCTTTTAAAAATATCAGTGGAAAGGGGCACCTGGGTGGCTTAGTCGGTTAAGCGTCCGACTTTCGCTTAGGTCATGATCTCGCGGTTCGTGGGTTTGAGCACCGCATCGGGCTCTGTGCTGACTGCCAGCTCAGAGCCTGGAGCCTGTTTCAGTCTGTGACTTCCTCTCTCTCTGAACCTCCCCTGCTCACGCTCTCTCTCTCTCTCTCTCTCTCCTAGAAATAAATAAAACATTAAAAAAATTTCCTTTAAAAAAAAAATCAGTGGAAAAATGTTAAATTTTCCTATTTAAAATATCTTAATAGCACATGAGGGAGGGGGTGGGGGATAGGCAAAATAGGTAAAGGGGATCAAGTGGTACAAAATTCTAGTTATAAAATAAGTAAGTCATGGTAATGAAAAGTACAGCACAGGCAAAATAGTGAATAATATTGCAATAACTTTGTATGGTGACAGTAAGTACACTTACGGTGAGCACTGTATAACGTATAGAGTTGTTGAATCACCACGTTGTACACCTGAAACTATTATAATATTGTATGTCAACTATACTTCAATTAAAAAATAATACCATTCCTGACCTATTTATTTCCACTTTCCAACACTTCAGGCTCTCTCTTTCTCCATAGCTTTAGAAATGTTCTATCCTCTGCTTAAAGTGCCACTCCTCAGGCACCCATCTCACCCACTCCCTTCTTGACCAGCACCATTTCCTTTAGGAGGCCAGCCCAGACCTCCTAAGGGTTAAGGCCACTTTCTCTGTGTTTCCATTGTACTTTAAGTAGAGCTATCCGTCTACCTGTATCTTTTCCCCATTATACCATGAGATCCCCAAGAGTAGAAAAGGTTTTCATCTTCTATCTTCAGTAGAGAGCAATAGTCAAAACTTGATAAAAACAGAATTAAATAAATGAGCAATTCAATAATGCATGCTACTAAACAAAACTTTATATTTTTACATCCCTAAAGGGGAGACAACACTTTCCCTCAAATCATGAATTAAAAAGGTAAAACAAAAATTGTATGGTTATACACATACATACACATGTGCACTAAATTATCATATCATAGAATTTGAGAGGACCTGAAAGATTGTTTATTCTAACTCCTTCATTTTACCAAGAAGATAATTCAAGCCAGGAGAGGCTAAAAGACTTGCCCAAGATCTTAAAACTGGAAACCTACCTTAGTTTAGAAACATATTATATTTGTAATTTGCTCATTGTTTGGGGGATTTGTGCTCATTGAATTTAGAATGTCATTGAGGGCCTCCTAGTTAAGTATGAGTAAGATAATAAGTACATTTTCATTTCCAATTAATAAACGCAATAAGCAAGGGTTTATACAATAAAAATATAAAACAATCTTAAAATAACTTTAAAAATTATAAATTAGACTCTTGGAAAGGTGATACATATTTGCCACATAGATGCAAAGTCATCACCCTGGAGACAATTAATCTGGGCGGGGGCGGGGGGTGTATGCGTACTTATTGCTGATAAAACAAATCAGGACAAACTCTGTGGCTTAAAGCAACACAAATTTATAATCTTACAGTTTTGTAGGTCAGAAATCCAAAATGAGTCTCACTGGGCTAAAATCTAGGCACCAGGAGAGCTGCATTCCTTTCTGGAGGCTCTAGAGGAGAATCCATTTCCTTGCCCTTGTCAGTTTGTGAAGGCCACACTTACTCCTTGACTCATAGCACCCTCCCTCCATCTTCAAAGTCAGCCACAGCTGTCCAATTCTCACATCACATCACTCTGACCTCCTCTTCTGCCTCCCTCTTCCCTATTTAAGGACCCTTATGGTTACACTGGGCTCACTCATATAATACAGGTTTACCTCCCTATTTGAAGATCAGCTGATTAGCAACCTTAACATTTCATCTGCTGCCTTAATTATTCTTTGCCATGTTATGCAACTTATTCACAGGTTCTGAGGATTAGGACTTGGACATTTGGGGAAACTATTATTCTGCCTACCAGGGTGGTTGAGGGGTTATATGATACAATATGATATATGATATATATTTTTCCTCCACATCAAGTAAACATCCAATGATGTGGAGGAAAAATATCAAAGAAAAAATTAATTTCAGTCTACATAAATATCCATCCTATTTCACTAGCAAATATAAACAGAGAAAGTCTGGCATTTGAGACGACATTATAAGACCTCTCCTTATGTAGATAAACCAGCCTATATAGGAAGTTACTTGCTTCTTCAAAAGAAATAGAAAGTCATTAAGAGCTGAAAAGCTGAGACCATACTGCCTAAGAAGCATTTAACTCCAATCTATCTTAACTACTGAAATCATCCTCAGAATTTATTAATGGAAAGAAATAAATTTGAGGGGAGTCCTGAGAAAAATTTTCATCTCAACTCCAGGATTATGGGGGAGTACAATGACAAGAAAAAAGGAATCCTAGTTTAGTGTTACCATAACTGAAAAGTAGGAATTACTGTCTATATTGCCTAATATATACCTGGTTTTGTCTTACCTTTCTAAAAATATATCCTTTTGGAAGATATATGAATAGATAATAAACACATGGGGTCAATCTTCATGACCTCCAATTTGGCAGTGGATTCTTAGATATCACACAAATAGTACAGGTAATAAAAGAAAAAAATCAATAAATTGGACATGATCAAAATTTTAAAATTTTGTACATCAAAGTACATTATCAAGAAGATGAAAGATAATCTTCAGAATGGGAGAAAATATGTGTTAATCATATCAGATAAGGGTCTAATATCCAGAATATAAAAAGAAGTCTTACAATTCAACAATAGACAGATAGATAAAGAACCTAATTTAAAAATAGGCAAAGGGGGCGCCTGGGTGTCTTAGTCGGTTGAGCGTCCGACTTTCGCTTGGGTCATGATTCACAGTTCGTGGGTTCGAGCCCTGCGTCGGGCTCTGTGCTGACTGCCAGCTCAGAGCCTGGAGCCAATTTCGGAGTCTGTATCTCCCTCTCTCTCTGACCCTCCCCTGCCCACACTGTCTCTCTCTCTCTCTCTCCTAGAAATAAATAAAAAATATTTTTTAAAAAATAGGCAAAGAATCTGAATAAATATTTCTCCAAAGAAAAATACAAATAGTCAAGGACAGGAAAAGATGCTGATATCCCTCGTCATTAGGGAAACACAGATTAAAACCACAAACAAGATACCATGACATATCCAACAGGATGGGCTATGATCAAAAAGACTAACAAGGTCAAGAGCTGGCAAGGATGTGGAGAAACTAGAACTATCATATACTTCTGGTGAGAATATTTAATGATACACCTACTCTGGTAAACTGACAATATCTTATAAAGTTGAACATATATTTACCATTTACCCAGTAATTCCATTCCATAGGAATGAAACCATATGTCTACACAAAAGCATGTGCAAATATTCACAGCAGCATTACTCAAAGTAGGCAAACACTAACAACAGTCCAAATATCCACCAATTGGTGAATAAAGTGGAGTATCGCTATACAAAGCAATACTACTCGGCAATAAAAAGGAATGAAGTACTAATACACACAATAATGTGAATGAACCTTAAAAACATAATACTAAAACAAAAACATAATACTAAATGAAGACACAAGACTCAAAAGACTAAATATTATGGTTCCATATATAAAAATTTCTAGAAAAGGCAAAACTACAGAGACAAAAAGCAGATCAGTGATTGCCCGGGAGTGAGGTAAGGAAGGAATGCCTGCAAACAAGCACAAATTGGGATGGTAGAAGTATTTTAAAACTGGACTATGGTAATGGTTGCACAACTGCACAAATTTACTAAAGTTTATCAAACTATATACCCTCATGTTGGGTGAATTTTATGGCATGTAACTGTTAAAACTGTTAAAGAACTTATGTTTCAGTTCTTTATAATTCACAACTTGTGCTTAAAATTAAGATTATTTTTTAATTTGAAGAACCACAATTCATTCATAGGAAATCATATTAAATTACCATTTTATTTTATATTTTTAATTTTTTTAATGTTTGTTTATTTTTGACAGACAGAAGTGGGAGGGGCAGAGAGAGAAGGAGGCACAGAATCTGAAGCAGATTCCAGGCCTGAGCTGTCAGCACAGAGTCCAGTTCATGGCTTGAACTCATGAACTGCGAGATCATGACCTTAGCTGAAGTCCTACGCTTAACTGACTGAGCCACCCACGTGCCCCTATTTTTTTTTTAAGTTTATTTATGTATTTTGAGAGACAGAGACAAGCGGGGGAGGGGCAGAGACAAGATAGGGGTGGGAGGTGGGGAGAGAATCCTAAGCAGGCTCCAGCGCAGAGCCCAATGTGGAGCTGGAAGGGACAAACCATGAGATCATGACCTGAGTTGAAACCAATCCGATCTGAGTCGGATGCTCAACCAACTGAGCCACCCAGGTACCCCTAAATTACCATTTTAAATTTTTTTTTAATGTTTTATTTATTTCCAGGAGAGAGAGAGAGAGAGACAGCATGAGCAGGGGAGGGTCAGAGAGAGAGGGAGTCACAGACTGAAACAGGCTCCAGGCTCTGAGCTGGCAGTCAGCACAGAGCCCGACGCGGGGCTCGAACCCACGAACCGCGAGATCATGACCTAAGCGAAAGTCGGACGCTTAACCGACTAAGGCACCCAGGCGCCCCTTAGCCAGGCTTTTAAATTGTATCCCAAGGGACTTTTATGTAACTACAAGTCAAATTAACAGTTAAATAGGATTCTTCTAACTGAAATTTTAGCTGTAAATTCAAAGTAACTGACACATTCTTATCTGTGGTGCCAACAGGGCTCTACACACTATTCTAAATATGTACTCTATTTTGGGAAATTTATATCCTACATTTTAAAAACTACCATAAAAGTAAAAGGTCATTGGATTTCTGTTTAATTCTTTTCTTTTTTACATTTATTTAGTTTTTTTAAACTTTTTTAATTTATTTCTGAGAGAGAGAGAGACAGTGTGAGCAGGGGAGGGTCAGAGAGAGAGGGAGACACAGAATTGGAAACAGGCTCCAAGCTCTGAGCTGGCTGTCAGCACAGAGCCCGACGTGGGGCTCGAACCCACAAACCGTGAGATCATGACCTGAGCCGAAGTCGGACACTTAACTGACTGAGCCACCCAGGTGCCCCTACATTTATTTAGTTTTGAGAGACAGAGTGTGAGCGGAGGAGGGGCAGAGAGAGAGAAGGAGACACAGAACCTGAAGCAGGCTCCAGGCTCCGAGCAAACGGTCAGCACAGAGCCTGATGTGGGGCTCAAACCCACAAACCATGAGATCATGACCTGAGCTGAAGTCGGATGCTTAACTGACTGAGCCACCCAGGTGCCCCCGAATCTCTGTTTAAAGTGGCCATCATGGGGCGTCAGTTGACCAACTGACTCTTGATTTCCATCAGGTCATGATCCCAAGGCTGTGGAACAGAGCCCTAAGTCAGGCTCCATGCTGTGAGTGGAGCCTGCTTAAGATTCTCTTTCTCTCTTCCTTGTCCCTCTCCCCAGCTCGTTCTCTCTCTCTGAAATTAAAAAAAAAAAAAAGTTTAAATAAAAAATTAGTAAACTGGCCATCTTTGGTATCAAATGATAGTTCACAAAGAAGTTCTTTAAAAGAGATCATGGCAGTAACTGGGTGGCACAATTGGTTGAGCATCTGATTCTTGATTTTGGCTCAAATCATGACCTCACTGTCATGGGATCAATCCCCACATCAGGCTCTCCAGAGCCTGCTTGGTATTCTACCTCCCCCTCTCTCTCGGCCCCACCCCACTTGTGTGCACACACTCTCTCTTTCTCTCAAAATAAATTTAAAAAAAATAAGCATTAAAAGAGAGATCATGCACAGAGATATAAATAAATAAGGAAAACAATAAAATTGGAAAATAAGGAAAATAATAAGGAAAATAATAAAATTGTCTGCTGATGGCAGACAATACCATGTGTCCTCATCTGTCAAATAGAAACAAACAGCAGCTAATCTGACCATCTCCTCAAGTTATAGTGAGGCTAAATTAGATCATTAGAAGGTACTTAAAGAGCATACAAAAATATATATGTATTTTGTACTTATAGATATGTAGCCTATCCTCTCAGATTTCTTATAAGCAATGACTTTAATCTCTGCTCTGATATCATAAGGGTTTATACAACACTGCCATGCCCAAGGGTTATCCATGATATAAGAGTCATCAAAGAAACATTTCTGATAGAATAAAAATCCCAAGACAAAATACCAAAAATTTATTTCCTCTATGCATGATGCCTACTTTTATTCCATTATATTTAAACATTAAATCTTAAATTTTGCTATTTTAGCACTCTCCCTAAATAAAAATTTTCATCTCATTATCACAACTGAGATAAAAGAAGTGGAATCATGTACAAATGAACTGTAAGAGAAACAAGGCAAAGAGACATATTTGACAGTTGAAATGTGGGCAATATGCCACTATAAACATTATCAAAATGCATTTTTAAAAAATTTTGTGCCAATCACCCAACCTAGTTTAATGTATTTATGTGAATAAACATTGACTATCCCCTAATTTAAGACTGGCATCTTCTAACATTCTGAGAGCTAAATTTAAGAAGGAATACAGCTGAGGTGCATCCTGTGCTAACCAAACAGTTTAACGTTCATTAATCTCATGTATTTGTCCTGTAATTTCTGAGCATACCTAGATGCCTGGGGCACAAGATGATTAAAAACTAGTAGAGGATAAGAGGCATGAAAATAAATAGTTGCAATATTGTGTGATTGTGTGGTACATGCAACACCAGAGACTCAGGCGAAGGTTATCAGTGGTCAAAAGAAGAAAGTAATAAATTGCATGAGCAATATTAACAAAAGTTAACCAAAAAAAAAAAAAGAAAAGAAAAGAAAAAGAAAAAGAAAAGAAATCTTACTTAACTCTCCTTGAGTTCAGAAAACCATCATCTAGGGGCACCTGGGTGGTTCAGTTGGTTAAGCATCTGACTTCAGCTCAGGTCATGATCTCACAGTTTGTGATTTTAGCCTCACATCAGGCTCAGTGCTGACAACAGCTCAGAGCCTGGAGCCTGCTTCAGATTCTGTGTCTTCCTTCCTCTCTGCCCCACCCCTGCTTGCAATTTGTCTCTGTCTCTTTCAAAAATAAATATTAAAAAAAAATTTTAATTTTAAAAAAGACAAGAAAACCATCACCTCTCTTGAAATGCTACAGCACTCTTCTCTATTTTCCTTAATTCTATTCTCGCTGGAGTCATCATCTCTCCCCCATGCATTCTCCATATAACACTCATTGTATTTCTAAAACATTTATCTGATCATGTTACTCTCTTATTTCAAAACTTCCAATGATTCACCAATAATAGGATTGATAGCATGAAAGCCAAATTCTTTAAATCATGTTATGAAAGGCTTTAGCATCCTTTTTCCTTATCTCCATCCAATATATACTTCCTCTTTCTACAAATCCAATCCATCCTCCCTAGTCCATTCAGTGAGCTTCCCAGCTCTCGCACCTGCTCCCCTGTTCATGCTGTCTCTCTCTCTCTCACACACACAAATAAATAAAAACACTAAAAAAATTTAAAAAAAAGAAATATTCTATCAAAATCAGATATTGATCTGCACTAAATTATCTATTTGAGAGGGAGAAAAAAAAATACAGAAAACCTACAAAGTCAGTATGTGTGCACCAAAGAAGACATGGGCTTTGTGCACACAGTGTCAGCAGACTGAGGTGGTGAAGAATATGGACTCTGGTGTGAGGTTATTAAATTTTTTAATGTTTTTTTTTTTAATTTCTGAGAGAGGGAGACAGCATGAACAGGGGAGTGTCACAGAGGGAGGGAGACACAGAATCCAAAGCAGGCTCCAGGCTCTGAGCTAGCTGCCAGCATAGAGCCCGATGCGGGGCTCGAACCCACTAACCGTGAGATTATGACCTGAGCTGAAGTAGGATGCTTAACCGACTGAGCCACCTAGGCGCCCCTAATGTAAGGTTAAACAATCATAATTGAATCTTGGTTCTGCCACTCCACAGTTCAGTGGAGTAATTTAATCTCTTTGTACCTCAGTTTCCTCATCTCTAAAATAAGGCTAAAGGTACCTACACTTCCTGTGGTTGTCAAGAGGACTACTTACATTTGCATATTCACTATTAAACAGGCTTGGATTCAGGGTTCTGGATCAGGAACACCCTAAGGCAACATATAAAGCAGGAGAAGGAAATAAGGAATGCTAAGTCCTTTGACTACAAGGCATCCAAACCCTGTCCTAATTCTAGGTCTGATAAAGAGCAAAGGCTCCATAGGAGGGTTCCAGGGGAGCTTAGAAGACATAGGATGATTTAATCATCACCTGCTCTGGACCAAAGGAGAATGAGACAAGATGTAGAAGTAGAAAACTTGGAGACATCAATGGAACCAATGAATAGGAAAATTAATCCAGGCTAGGAAAAAAAGACAGATCCTATAAAGAGTCTCTGCTGGGTGCCTCCAATTACTACCAAGGATACAGAAACTTGGAGAGATGAGGGAATTTATCTCAAGTCACATGACCAAGAAGGATTTCATCTGTAATTTGGAAATATCCTTCATAAAAATTGCAATAACTTCAGCAATAAAAAGTCAAATTTTCTAGTAGGACAAAATTAGACTAATTTTGACTGGTGTATATATGGTATATAAAAAGCAAGGAGACTGGTATATGACTGGTATATAAAAAGAAAGGAGAATCATACTGCTTTTCTTAGCAATCACCTATATGTAATTAATTGGCCCTTCTGAAAGATAGGTTTTACATTTCTGACAACTAAATGTAAAATGCATTTATTTAGTGGAAGTTAAAGGAATTTAAATATATTCTCATGTGACCCCCATCTCAATTAATTTTTCTAAATCTTACTGGAATCAAAAGTAAAGAATAGGTAAGAACAGCATCATTTATCACTTATGTATTTATTGCATTTACCATGTGTACAGTAATGACATAAAGCTCTTTTGCTAATAAGTGACAAGAGTAATATAGAAACAAAACAGACTTCATGTGAAACAATAAAGTGCTCTTCCTGGTTATAGTAAAAGCCCACAGGCCCAAAACTTTAAAGCTGTTCTCCATTGTTCTCAAAGTAACATTGTGTGTCAACTATAATCAAATTTTTTAATTTGTAAAATGAAAAAAAGGAAAGAAAAGAAAAGAAGGAGGAGAAGAGGAGAAGGAGGAAGAGGAGGAAAGAAGAATGTAAGGAAGGAAAGAAAGAAATCAGAAACAAAAAATCTAAAGCAGAAAATGGTTGATGATACCAAAGGAGAAAAGCACTGTCTGTCCAGATTTTACAGTGGTTCCTGTAAGCAAGCAGTTTTTATAGAATTATATTCATGAAAACCAGACTAGTAGATTAATTTAGTTCAAAAGAGTAAATATTGAGCACCCATTTTTTGAAAAGCCCTATGTTTGGTACTGGTGAGAAACAAAGATGAGTAAGACCAGTTTATCCACACTAAGCTTGCATTTCAGAGAATTCAGACATTATTTTTAAATGCAAAATAAAATAAGTACTGTAAAAGGGAAATAAAAAGGGCTCTACTTCCAAAGGGAAGTACTGTCAAAAAGAATTCAGGAAAAGATCATTAGTATGAACAGGAAAAACAAAACAAAACAAAACAAAAAACAGACATTTGTAAGGAATAGTTGCAACAGTAGAAAGCTATAATTTTCAGAACTAAAAGATTATACACTGATAGGGGAAAATGAACTTGTTTCAAGGTCAAAAGAAACAAAAATAATAGAGTGTTAAACAAATAAAATTTATAAAATAAAATCTTTGCCCAATTACCCTATTTATAAAGATAATGAACATTTTTTAATTTAATTTTATTTCTGGGAGAGAGAGAGAGAGAGAGAGACAGCGTGAGCAGGGGAGGGTCAGAGAGAGAGGGAGTCACAGACTGAAACAGGCTCCAGGCTCTGAGCTGGCAGTCAGCACAGAGCCCGACGCGGGGCTCGAGCCCACGAACCGCGAGATCATGACCTAAGCGAAACCTGGGCGCTTAACTGACTAAGCCACCCAGGCGCCCCAATGAACATTTCTCATACTGAAAAAAAAATGCCTGAGATGAAAGCTTAGTATACCAAGGATTAAAGGGTGTTCACCATATAATGTTATCAACAATCATAAGGCCAAGTTCCCATGATTCTACCAATACTTACTGAAGCAACTCAAAGAACTTGAGAGTTCATGGGAGGAATACGTGGAGAAGTACCAAATGCTGAATCAAAACCAGTGCTCAGAATATCAGTCAAAAGCATGTCTTCTGGAGGAGTGTTTAAAGTGTTTTCTATTCCTAAACTCTTCTCAAACATTGTTCAAGAAAACCTATTTTGGTAGACATTTACCTTTAAAAATGGATTTCAGGATTAGTAATAAATGTACATATCAATTATGTGTAACATAAAAAAGGAGAACTGTACAAATACATGAAAACCACAGTTTATCCAAAATGTCTTTTGAACTACTGATTTAATATACTTCCTTGCCAACCTAGTTATGAGGTGCAAATACACAGAGAAATAGACTAGGCATATTTGATTCATTCATTCTTTCCTACTTCTCCTATAACAAAAAAATTATATATAGAGAGATACATAGATAAAACAAAAATAAAATAAAATAAAATAAAATAAAGCTAGCAGCCCACCCAAAATCTGTATTTGGACATTTTGAATAACTGGCATAAGGAGCAATCTGGCTGTAGAAAAAGAAAGGTAACAGTACCTCTCAGAAGATTTTATACACTTAGGAAAAGACACTAAAGACATTTTATTTTATGTCACACAAAAGGATCTCTATTAGACATATACCAGAATGCTGGAAATCTTCCTGAACTATTAAAACTACTTGAGAAGAGCAGGAAGTGGGTCAATTTCTTTCTTTCAAAGAAGGCAAGGGTAAAGTTATAATGGTAGTTTAAAGGTTTGTTAGATTTAGAAACATTTTCTTTAAATATTCTCTAAGGGTTTTTGAGATATTTCTAAAATAAAAGGAACCCCTTTTACCTCTAATGCAAACTTAGTTCTGCCCTGGTACCATACAATATATACTGGGGAAAAAAGTGCAGACAGGACCCAAAATATTCCACAATACAACACAAAAAATATATACACTACCATCTTATGATGATTCCGATGATTCTTCATGAAGCACTATTTGACATCTGTTTGTGAGAACTGGCACCATATACGTACTCATGATTCAAGAATGTGTGCCTACCCTGTTTAAGAATCAAGAGCCCAATAAGGAGACTTTGCCATTTTCAGACAAAAATACACATCAGAAACTTTCAAACACTCCCCTTAACACAAAAGCCTAAAGGTCCTTCATTCATTTATCCATTCATTCTTTCATCAAACACTTAAACACCTAAGTACTCTGCAACAGAGTAAGCTAGGGAATTAGAATACAAAGATATATAACACACAATCCATGCCCCTACCCAACACACAGTGTAAAGTCTGTAAGATAAAACATATTTACTATTAAAAAAAATGCTAAAATTTAATCAGTATGCTAATGTTTCTAATTAGAAATCATTAACAACGTCAGATGATATATATGCATATGTAATAAGTGTATGCACATAAAAGTATATACACTTTTTGTTTAATTTTCAATTTTAGATAGCTTACATGGTGTGCTGTAGAAAGAGTACTGGCCTAGGAGTCGACTTAGATTCTAGTCAAGCTCAGATGCTTATTAGCTACGTGACCTAGGACAGGTCACCTAATGTTCAATAGGCTGTTTCCCAACACATAAAATGAAGATAATAATACCTGTTTTACCCACTTCACAGGCTTGTAATGAAGATAAAATGGCAAATGATGAAATAGTCCTTATTCAATTGTGGGACTCTACACAAATGTACAATGTTATAACCTAAAACATGAGCACTTATTATTTTAACTTTAACCAAAGCTATTAAAATAGCTCAAATACTTTCAGGTAAGTTTTTAAAACAATTTCAGCTTAATAGCAAAGTCTCTTTTAAGACCAGTGTTGAAGATTTAATGAAACACAAGTTAATTTTGCATTAATATTAATGGCAATTGAGTTAATGTTGAGGAACAGACACCTAGGCAAGGTTTCTAAAGGGACCAGATATATCCTAACCACCTCGGAGCCTGTTAAATATGCTGACTTATAAAACTGAATTTCTAGGGGGCTGAGTTTGGGAATCCACAACCTTATCAAGCACTCAGGAGATTCTTACACACATTAAAATGTCAGAGCCACTTGGAGCACCTGGGTGGCTCAGTCGGTTAAGCACCCATCTTCTGGGTCAGGTCATAATCTCACAGTTTCATGAGTTCGAGCCCTGCATTGGGCTCTCTGCTCTTAGCACAGAGCCTGCTTCAGATCCTCTGCCCCTCCTCCCACTTACATTCACTCTTTCTCTATCTCTCTTTCAAAAGTAAACATTTTTTAAAAAAAATAATAAAAAATAAAAATGTAAGAGCCACTTAACTATAGTGAAAGATCACCTTATCCTTCTGACCTTACTAGCAAATAAGAGAAGAAAAAAATGGTGTCTTGATTAGAAAATAAAACATCACATAGAACAATTACTGCATTTCCAGCTCCCATAAAAATACTTTTTAATTAAGAAAGGATAACACACGCTAGGAATTAGTTTTACTACCCTGTGCAATGTTAAAAATAATCTGAGTTGTTACTCTTTTACATAGCTAAAAACCTGTTCCAAAAGCAGTTGGGAAATATGCAATAAGCATTTGGGGCCATTAATATAAAAATTCTCCTTTCCCTTGAGATAACATAATTTAGAATAAATCCTACTTCCTCCTTGAAATGTAATATTATCATGTTTCATGATATAGATGACAATATAAAATTATGTTTCAACAGTATACAAGTATTTTTCTATGATTTCAATAATAATGTAACTTCTTACATGTCCCTAAATTGAACTTTATATAAATATAATATAAAGAAAATAGTGGAATTTTAAGATTTCTTTTTTTTTAAGTTTATTGATTTAGTTTGAGAAAGAAAGAGAGAGCAAGGGAGATGCAGAGAGATAGGGAGAGAGAATCCCACAGGGGCTCTGAACAGTTAGCATGGAACCCAACACAGAGCTCAATCTCATGAACCATGAGATCATGACCTGAGCCATAATCAAGAGTTGGATGCTTAACTGACTGAGACACTCAGGCATCCCTAAGAATTCTTCTTGACAAATTAAATATAAAATTAGCAATAGCTATATAATATTTCAGCAATACCTATACTATTCCAAAATTATACATTTCCCACTGAGCAAACACAAATTTCAAATGTAGTGTTAAATAAATCTACCTATGTAAGTTAAATTTTCATAAGGCCTTTTTTAACTAAAGATATATATACAGTGGATGCCATTAAAACATATAATGAAGAATATAAAGCTATTCTATGTTAAAAATTATAGTTGAGAATTTACTTTCTAAATTGTCATCAATATTAAATGCTATTTTTAAAAGTAAAAAGTTAATTAGGAATGTATGTAGAATTGTTCAAAAAATATCTTTTCCAAAATAACTGTAACATTTTTAATAATGTCTATGTAAAAAAAATATTTGTTTACATAAAAAAATATGTAGGATCTTATGCAAAATGGTTACCCTCTAATAAAACTGAAATGCAGACAAAATTTAAATAGTAACAGTCAAATAAAGTACTGTTGAAGGCTTTACACAGTTCTTTAAATATTCCTTACATTAACATTTAAGAAACAAAAACCTACACACACTTTTCCTTGCAGCTGCTTTATACAAGTGTATATAAAGTTCCAAAACAAACTACTAAGAAAATCCCCACATTATTGTTGCATGTTTCTTACTAACAGAAGTTTCTCTGTTTGAAACAGAAGGCTGCCTGTTCAGTAAAATGACTGAAAGCACAGAGTTGGTCATTCTTAACTAGGCCATAAGAAAAAATTATGCAATCAGAAAAATAATAAATTCACTCAATAGTGGACAAAATAGTAACAGGACAGTTGCAAACCCATCATTATATCAAATATGTCACTATTTAACTTTTTTTTTAATATACAAAAAGTCTCCCCTTTAGTTCATATGTAAAGCATGTTTTTACCTATATCCTTCTTGGCCACCCTTCATGTTCAAGTCAAAGAAAGCTTAGAATACTCAAAAAACCTTTCTGTAAATTCTAACAGAAAATTGTAGTTACAGAAAATAGCCTGTAAGAAAATAATACTGCTACTACTTCACTCACTAACAGCAGCTCCTCCCTCAAGAAAAAATCTATGTATTAATACTTCTAAGTTTCAACAAATTTTAAAACAATATATTTCATACATAAAATGAAAATGAAGACAATTCAAGGCTATTACAATGTGACTATACTTCATTTAAGACGACCGTAAAGTTGTATCATTAGAAGAAAATGGACAAATTCATATCTCTATTCACACAACCAACACAGGAAGTAGAACCCACAGATAAGGAATTCAAAGACCCTGGATGAAAAAAGCACAATACTGAAACCAAAGAGATGCTAAATGATTATCCTTTTCGCATCTACACACACTTAAATGCCCAATGAATATTCACCTCCCACTAAAGTCACACATGTCACCCAAAGTGCTGACTCCCTCCTTTGAAGGACAAAGCCTGTGGTCTAAGTGATCCATCTGGCATTTATCATTTGCTTACTTGTATATGCTTTTAGGCGTTTATCACTTAACTGGGCAGGTAAACTTTGAGCTTTTCAAGAGAAAAGACGGTTTTATTCCTTTCTGGCTTCACCATGTTAACTCATCTTATATTCCTTCTCAAAGATGTTGAATTCACTATCTCCTTTTTCTCTCTTGCCTCCATAATTCATACTTTATGATCACGATCTTCAGATGTGACCTAAGCATTACCAGAAGCCTCACCCATATCCCACTTTAATTCATTCATCCACTCTCCAAAATAGTAATTTCACTGCTTCTCCTCCATTTCCAACCCCATTCTCAGAGAATTCTTTTGTTTCTTACCTCAGTGAGAAAACACAAGCTATGGCAATAAAACTTAAGTATCTCTCCACTCCCAAATCTATTCATACTTTGCTTTCAATACTGTTAAAATGAATGCACATTCCCTGTTCCTATCAAAGGTCAATTTCTGCATTTGTAGGTTGCATTCCATCATTTCTCATCTACAGTAGACTCCCTTATCCATGGGAATAAATTCCAAGACGCCCAGTGGATGCCTGAAACCATGGGTAGTACTGAAACCTATGTGTACTATGTGCCTTCCTGTACATTATACTTGTAATGTTTAATTTATCAATTAGGCACAGTAAGAGATTAATAAGAATAATAATGAAATAGAATAATTACAACAATAAACTTGAGGGGCACCTGGATGGCTCAGCTGGTGGAGCATGAGACTCTTGCTCTTGGGATTGTGAGTTCAAAACCCCACATTGGATATAGAGATTACTTAAAATCTTAAAACAAAAACAAAAACAATATGCTTTAGTAAAAGCTGTGTGAATGTAGTGTATCTTTCAAGCTATCTTATTGTACTGTACTCACCCTTCTTCTTGTGATGTAACATGATAAAATGCCAACATGATAAAATGAAGTGAGGAATTGTGATGTAGCATTAGGCTACTACTGACTTTCTGACAATCTGTCAGATGAAGATCACCTGCCTCTGGACCACAACTGACCACAGGTAACTAAAACCATAGAAAGTGAAACCAAGGATAAGGGGAGACAACTGCACTTAACAACTATATTCCTGGAATTATCCCTTTGGCTCCTGAATTCTTCCCTCCGTACTAGATTATTTTCAGTGCACAAATATTTTATAATTGCATTCCTCTTTTATGTCTCAGATTCCTCATTTTTACAATGGGGGTAAAAATAGTGCCTACTTTATAGAGCTGCTGTGAAGATTACTATTTATTATTATTATTATTATTATTGTGTCTTAAATCTATCAGTTAAGCTCATGTCCCTCTCTGGCAACCACATTTTTAAAATCCCCTTTACAGCAATCTCAAAACAGTAGCCGATTCTTGCTGTCTCTAATTCCTTATTCTCGCCAGAACTTCCTCAACTCAGGTGTTTGTCATCACAATCCCTAAAAACCCACTTGATAAATGCACTAATGACTACCATGTAACCAAGTCCAATAGTCTATTCTCAGTCCTTAAATAATAGCCAACACATATTGAACACTTACTATGCTGCCAGACATACTCATTTAATCCTCACAAACTCTGCTGGATAGCTACTATAGTTATCTCATTTTAAAGAGGAAGCGGAGGAACCCAGATGTTGAGTAACTTACTCAAGGTCACCCAGCTTACCCAACCTCTCAGCAAGTTCTAGAGAAATCTCC
>NW_027528345.1:982750-1011318 GCF_008692635.1 Crocuta crocuta
GTAAATTCTAGAGAAAACTCCACAATTTAGCTCTACCAATTATTTTATTTTTAATTCTAACATTTATTTTATTTTTTATATTTTTTAATGTTTATTCAATTTTGAGACAGAGAGTATGAGTAGGGGAGAGGCAAAAAGAGGGGAAGATACAGAATCCGAAGCAGGCCTCAGGCTCCAAGCTTCAGCACAGAGCCCAACACAGCACTGGAACGGAGGAACCATGAGATCATGAACTGCGTCGAAGTCAGATGCTTAACCAACTGAGAGACCCAGGTGTTCCTCTACCAATTATTTTAACAAACAGTCCCCATTCATTCCTTCACAAGTAGAAATCTGGTGTCTTTATGTCTGTAGTATACTATTCACCATGATTGTCAATATTTCCTGACCAATGCTCTATTCCAAAAAACAAACATCTCCTTCTATTGGTCTTTTATACATTATATATAGCATAAGGTCAATAATGTCAAGATATATTAATAGAAGAAGGAAAGATGTGACCAATAATCAAGAGAAAAAAGGTAGATAATGGAAACAAATCCACAGATAATCAAGATGTTATAGTTAGCTAATGAGAATTTTAAAATAATTATTATGACTATATTAAAGAAAAGATGAATAAAATGGACTGAAAGAAAGAATTTCAAGATAGAATCTGAATCTAGACAAATGGATGGATATTCTGGCACTGAAAAATATAATATCTGAAATCAAGAACTAATTGAATAGATTTCATAACAGCTTGCACAAAGAAGATGTTTGGCTAGATCAAAACAAATCAATAGAAAATACCCAATCTGTAGCACAGAAAGAAAAAAGAATGAGAAGAGAACAGACGTAAGGGAGATGTGGAACATTCTCAGTACATAATATACATGTAACCACAGTCCCAGGAAGAGAACAAGAAAATGAGACCAAAGCAATATTGGAAAAGATAATGGCCAAGAAATATCAATATGTTTTGGAAGGCATAAACTTCAAGATTTAAAAAACTCAATAAATTCTATCTAAAAAAAGTTTATGGCAAGAAATATTACTAAAGATATAGAGGAGTATTTCATAATGATTACAGGATTGGAATAGAATAATGCCAACCCCAAAATGTCTATGTCCTTGGGGCTTTTGGGTGGCTCAGTCAGTTGAGCATCCAGCTCTTGATTTCAGCTCACATCATGATCCCCGGGTCGTGGGATGGAGTCCTGCATCAGGCTCCACATTGAGTGTGGAGCTTGCTTATGATTCTCTCTCTCTCTTCCTTTGTCTCTCTCCTCTGTGCTCGCACACTCTCTCTCTCTAAAATTAAATAANCATCATGATCCCGGGGTCGTGGGATGGAGTCCTGCATCAGGCTCCTTATGATTCTCTCTCTCTCTTCCTTTGTCTCTCTCCTCTGTGCTCGCACACTCTCTCTCTCTAAAATTAAATAAACAAACAAATAAGCAAACAAATAAATAAAACCATCTGTCTATCCCATTTAAAAAACAAAAATTTTCATGTCCTAATCCCTGGAATCTATGAAAACGTGACTTTATATGGCAAAAGGGACTTCACAGTTGTGGCTAAATTAAGGATCTTCAGGTGGCAGATTAACCTGCATTATCAGGTATCAGGTATCCTGTATTAGGTAAGGTAGGCATGACCTACTCACAAGACTCCTTATAAGAGAAAATACAATGTGAGATTGAAGATGCTACTCTGCTGGCTTTGAAGATGGAGGAAGGGCCATGAGCCCAGGAACACAACTACGGCAGTAGAAGTTAGAAAAGACAAGGAAAAGAATTCTCCCCTAAGAGCCTCTAGAGCACCTTGTCTTTGGCCCAGTGAAACCCATTTTGGGCTTCTGGCTCCAAAAGAGTAAATTAATAAATCTGTGTTGTTTTAAGAAACTAAGTCATGTCAACTTGTTACAGCAATATCTTGTATGGTATTGTTTCTAATACGAGGATAAATAAAACAAGAAAATATAACAGTTCTAATGTCTATAAAAGGCAAAACTTGACACAACAAAGGAGAAATCTATAAATTCATTATTATAGTTGGAGAATGTTAACTCATATGTCTTAGTAACTAACAGAATTTTTTATTTTTTTTATTTTTTTATTTTTATTTTATTTCTAGGAGAGAGAGAGAGAGAGAGAGCGTGAGCAGGGGAGGGTCAGAGAGAGAGGGAGCTACAGACTCTGAAATAGGCTCCAGGCTCTGAGCTGGCAGTCAGCACAGAGCCCGACGCGGGGCTCGAACCCACAAACCGCGAGATCATGTCCTAAGCGAAAGCTGGACGCTTAACTGACTAAGCCACCTAGGCGCCCCTCTAACAGAATTTTAAAAAAAATCAGTAGAGATATGAAAGATTTAAGCTATCTTGACCTAGCTGATATTTACAAAACAGTAAATGCAACCATTGTAGGATACATTTTCTTTACATGCATATGAACATTTACTGAAACAGACCATATACTGGGCCATATAGCAAGTCTCTACAAATTTCAGAAAACTGAAGTCATATTAAGATACTCTCTGACACAATGGAATTAAACTAGGAATTAATAACACAGATAACTAAAAACTCCTAAATACTGGAAAAGCAAGCAAATTACAGAGACCCCCCTTCCCCATAAAATTCTCATACATACCTTAAACATTTGGGAGGATGGTGAAAGTGAGAATGTCTCTACCTGCTCTGAAATGTCACTGCCCTCATTCGTAATCATCTTTGTCTCTGACATTGCTCCCCTTCTCTGCAAAGCCTTTCCTTTGGCCTTCCCACCAATTTCTGTCTCCTGTCAAGACACAGCTTGAACCTTGCTTTGCTATGAAAGAATTCTTAAAGATCTGAACTTCCCCTCAGCTTTTAGACCATATATCGTTTGTGTCTCTTTTAGCTCTCAATCACACCTTATCTTGAAGTATATAGGTGTATTTCAGGTGTATAAGTTAGTATTTCAGGTGTATAAATACTAATTCTTCAGTAAGAATGACAACAATTTCATTTATATCTTAGGACTTGCTGCTCATGGACCAGCAATATAAACTATCAACTGGGGAGCTCATTAGAAGTGCGGAGTTTCAGGCCCCACCCCAAACCTTCTAAATTAAAATCTATATTTTAATAGGATCCTCAAGTAACGGAAAGCATATTGAAGTTTAAATGCTCTGCCTTACAGTGACTCCTTTTATTTTTTTTTAATGTTTATTCATTTTTGAGAGAGAGACAGAGCATGAGCAGGAGTGGGGCAGAGGGAGAATGAGATACAGAATCTGAAGCAGGCTCCAGGCCCCATGCTATCAGCACTGAGACCAATCCAGGGCGTGAACTTATGAACTGTGAGATCGTGACGTGTACCCAAGTCCAATGCTTAACCAACTGAGCCGCCCAGATGCCCGCTAAACTTCTTTTAAAAAGTTAATATGGCACCTTGGAAGATGCCAAAAAGAATAAGCAAAATTTTATTACCTTGACCATGCAGTATCTAAAAATCGTTGTTGCTAGTTTAAACAGATAAACCAGCTCCGGTTTATCACTTCCATTTTGGAAATAATTGGTCAATTCTTCCCTCCTGCTCCTACGTATTCAATACTGTCCACATAAACAATACATCAACATTTAATCCTTGGGTCCTTTGACCGTGAAGAATGCTAAGAGGTTCCTTAGGAACAAGAAGAAAGTGTGGTCCAGACAGATGCCTACTGTCATACCTCACTTCTCGTTCTAAGAGAATAAAGTCAGTTCTGATGGATAATAATTTCGAATTCCTGCAAAGAATCACTAATTCAAATTACTTCAAAACTGATTGGGAAATAGAAACTAACAAAATTACATAACATAACATAACATAACATAAAATTACATATATCATAGGATAAAAAACAGTATTCAGTCCATGTCTCTTTTTTCTATGGCCATAATGATAAACAAGACCATTAAATGTGATATATGAAATTAAAGCTATATTAAAATGTAAATATCTCATAAAAGTATGTTCCCACAGGAAAATGTAATATTTGACAGTCTTGATGAATAAGATCAACAAAATGCCATAAAACAAATACAGTAAACCTATTTGTTGAAGCTAATAAAACTGTTACCTCAACACCCACAAAATGGGCATAAATATACTATATGTTTTGATTTCACAGAGTTCAGATGTACTCCAGCTTAATTAAAACTCTACTGTATAAGAAACCTTAAGAGAAAACTAACATGACATATATAACAAACTAAAATATATGACTATCTTTTTGTACCACCTTAAGTTAAAACTTAGCTTTAAAAAAATAAAATAAATATATAATATAAAAAATAAAAATTTAAAAAATAATAAAAATAATTTTAAAATAAAATTTAAAAAACCTAGTATTTCTTTTGGGGACTGGTTTGGATATAGCTCAACCTCCATTAAAAGAAAAGCATGGATATTTGACTTGACTTTTTCTTTTTCTTTATCCTTTAACAGAAACATTCTAAATCATTCTGTACACTTAAAACATTTCATTTCAAGATTTAAACATAATTATTCTTCCTGCTGCTAGGGATGGTAATATAAAGATTATGCTTCACTAAATTGTCCTTTTTATTCTCTCTTCCCCTACAGTTTATTTGATTACAAAAGTGCAGTTGTACAGAAAGCAGACCAAAATGATCACTATAAGACCATTAACTGCTATTACATCACCATCTCTAGTACTTCACTGTTAAAATATCTGGCTTATATTTGGTTGACAACTATGTACCACAAACACAGAAAATTATTTAAAAAAAAACAATTAGAGGGGTGTCTGGGTGGCTCAGTCAGTTAAGCATCTGACTCTTGATATCAACTTATATCATGACCTCACAGTTGTGAGATCCAGCCCTGCATCAGGCTCCATGCTGAGTGTTGAGCCTGCCTGGGGTTCTCTTTCTCAGTCTCTCTCTCAACATGAATAACCATTTTAAAAAATAAAAAATAAATAAACAAACAATTAGAAAGTTTTTAAATATCTAATAAAGAATTCTACACAGGCTTGATAAACACCTGATCCAGCTAAACATAAGACCTAAAAACCAAATAGGTCCACAAGGTCTTGAGAATCAGGGAGTGTCAGCAGCACCATGAAATAGGAAGAAATCCATGAATGAAGGCAAGTGCGCCTAAGTACTTGTACTAGTACCTAAGTACTAGCAGTACACAGAGAACAACATTAGAAATTTGAAGTCAAGCAACAGACAGAAACCTAAACAGATATAGTCAACATCAGGGAAAGTATCCTGACAGGTATTAGAGATTCACTCACAAAGATGTATCTTATGGGGCACCTGGGTGGCAGGTTAACCACCAACTCTTGATTTCAGCTCAGGTCATGATCCCAGGGTCATGGGATCAAGCCCCATGTCAGGCTCTGCCTTGAATATGGAGCCTGCTTGAGATTCTCTCTCTCTCCTCCTGTGCTCCTCTCCCCGACTCATGTGCTCTTTCTCTCTCTCAAATAAAAAATAAGATTTATTTTATTACAAAAATACAGTCAATCAACATTTATTGAAGGTCTCTTCTGAGTTAATCACTGTGCTAGATACTAGCAACCCACATATGAATAAAATAAAGAAGACTGCTTACTATATACAAGGGTCTGTGCTAAACATCTGTGAATACAAGTGTTGTTTTTGTTGTTGACGTTAGTTCAAGGAAAAGTTCAATGGTGAACTCAGCAGTAAACAAAGGTGATCACTAAGGCACATGGAGCAAGAAGACAGAATATAAATTATTTGAAATTATTTGAATAGTGAACAAGGCAGGGCCACAAGTTTAATTCCTGAAATCAAGCTATGGAAGTCCTAGTAATAAATGTTTTAATTCATTCAGAAAAAAAAAAAAAGTTTATATATAAGTACCAGAAATGATAAATCTGCAAGTGTTAAGTAGCCAAACTTCAAAAGATAAAACTACGAGGGGGCAAGAAGACAAAGAGGTCTGTACAATGTGCTCAAAGAAATGGTTTAGGAAAGAACAATCTGATAGCAATGAAATAGATTGGAGAGAGATGTAAGATAAGGCAGAGGACATAATAAAAAGAGCATGTGATTGAAAATCAGAAGACTTGTTTTAGGGGCACCTAGGTGACTCAGTCAGATAAGCATCCAATTCTGGCTCATCTCACAGTCATGACCCTGCATCAGGTGAGCTCAAGCCCTACTTCAGGTGAACTGGAGCCTGCGGACAGTGCAGAGCCTGCATGGGATTCTTTCTCCCTCTCCACCCCCTCTCTCTGCCCCTCATTCACTCACACCCTCTCTCTTTCTCATTAACAAACAAACAAGCAAACAAATAAGACTTGGTTCTAGTCCCTGCTGTTTTACTTATTATTCTCTGATACTGTACGAGTCTGTCTTGTCATCTTTAAAATAGGAATAACAACAAGCTGATTAGAAGGCTCAAGTAAGAAAACATGAGCATTCACTCTCTAATCTGCAAGGAACCATACAGATGTTACTTACTACTATCATAGTGAAGAGAATACAGCAAAGCAAATTAAATAGTAAAGACCAAACTAGAGCGAAGGCAATGTGAATTGCTAGGGGGGAAAGTGCATTATGAGGGATTAATGAGAAAAACATGGAAGGACTTGGTAACAAGTATGGGTAAATGAAAAGGAGGGAATTTTAAAAACCTAACTACCCAAAGATACACTGTTAAGAGGCAGGGTAATGACAAATTATTAAAGCATTAAATTGTGAAAAAAAATAAGCATGAATAAAACATTAGCAATACTAAAGCCATGTAAAGATGGCATAAAATTCTCAAGTGGATACAATTTTGTACAGTCATGATTATACTACATAATATCAGTGATTGCATCTTTACAGATTTTATTACGTTTCCTCCATTTATATATTGAAAGTAAGAATGAAAAATATACCAGCTAGCTATTTTTTTTTAACTCGTAAAGGAAAAAAAGCTGTGAAACCTTTGTATTACATTGAAAATGTAGTGGACAAGGAAAAGATATTCCTTCCTTCATCTTATCATCTGTTAAGTTCTGTAAAGGCAATAGACTATGAAACAATCTTTAATCACTCTAGATTTGACAGTCAGAACATCTTGGAAGGAAGGTTTGCTCTTTGGAATGGTGATACTAGTCTACTCATTGACTAATTTTAATTGTAATCATTGAGGCATTAAATAACTTAAAACCTGAACTCAGATGGTAGCAAAGGAAATGGGAAAAAATGGGGAAGATATAAAAGAAAGTAAGAACAACACATCCATACATGAATATGAAATGATAAGGGCTCTACCACCTCGGTTATACCACAATGTGGCCCCTCTTCTGAGCAACTTCTATTTCTGTAATTTAAATGAACAAAGGGTAGCCAGTGACAGAATAGCATTCGCAAAACATTTGTTTTGTAAGGTCTAATCTATGTCTGGCCAAAAAGGATTAGTAACTTCTGAAGCCTGCCTAGTTAGTAATTCAGTAGGAATGACCCACATACATGAAGTGACATGTTGAGTGATGAAAAACATAGCACACATTGTTGATCAGTCTCCTCCAACAATACAAATGCTTCTTTTTTTTTAAGTTTATTTATTTATTTTGAAAGAGAGAACGTGACTAGGGAAGGGGCAGGGAGAGAAGAGAATCTCAAGCAAACTCCACACTGTTAGCAGGGAGTCCAATATGGAATTCAGACTCATGAACCATGAGATCATGACCTGAGCCAAAATCAAGAGCTGGATGCTTAACCGACTAAGCTACCAAGGTGCCCCTAAATGCCCCTTCTTTTAATTTGGATATTTGATATATGAAAACAATATAGAGTTTCCTGGAGTTTTCTATGAATTCATTGTCTGTTGATCCTAATATCTTATTATGATTCTTCACCTGAACATATAAACATTGAGTGTTTGGGAAATACTGGAAAACTACAAAAGCAACAGAAATTATGAACCAAAGCTGTTTAATTCAGAATGTTTTTCAATGAGTTAAGTGAATACTCAAGCATGTATAGTAGAATCAATGAGAATTAGCCATTAATGAGTAAAAGGTCTGGTTTTAAAATAAGAGCAAATAGCTAAATGTGTATGATGTATATGATGGTAATGTTACATAATTAAGTTATATTAATAATGCACTAAGATACTCACAAATCACCAAGAATTTAGCAATAATATGGCATAATTAGTGAAGCCCCCAGGATATGTTCAACTGGTTTAACTGCTCTTGATATTTGTTGAGCAACTACTATGTGCCAGGAACTACATTTAGAATCACATCTATTATTTGTTATTTGCTTAACTACAGATTTTCAAACTGTGATTGTTTACCCCTCTTTAGCGAAACAGGTATATTATCTACCTCATATATGAAAATGGTGCAATAACTGGATTCATACAAGTATATAGAGTAGTATTTGTCAAATGAATGAGTTGATGAAAAAATAAATGAGTGGGATGGGATGGGATGGGATGGGATGATATGGTTTCTACTCTATTCCAAAAGTTCCATTTCCATGGGTAATCTGTTAACAAGTTCCTAGAGTGCTGTAGTTCTAATAGTAAGAATGCCTTGGAAACTGATTCATCAGTTTCAGAGCCTGAAGGAATCTTGGAAATCCTTTAGTCTAACTCATTTTAAAGATAAGGCCATGAGAAAATATGTGATTTGCCTGATGTAACTCATCCAGTTACTGGTGGAAGCAGGGCTGAGCCCTAAGTCTTCTACTTTCCATTCCTATAGAGTAAACAGTTCTCTTTTTTGCCACTCCCTTGGAGACTGATTGGAGTTCCTCTATGAAGAAGCCATATTGATCAGCAATATTTACTACGAAGTTGCTTGAACTATTAACTCATATAATAAAATACGAGCAGTTAAGACAAGATAAGGGATTGAACTTTCCTTGTTATCTCATAATTTCAACCACAGACCTCAAGAAAAGTTACTAACCACATCCCCACAGCATTTACCAAAAGGTGACCAAACTGGTCCTTCAAGTATCAGTCCTTACCACTCATCTTCAGGGTATATTTGATAAGGCTAAAGATTCATGGTGAAAATACTTTAAAAAGAATCCCTACGCAGAGAGAACACTATTTTCTCATTTCCTCTCTATAGGGTAGGGAAGTAAAATGTCTCCTCCCCTCTATCAAGTCAAGTGAGGACATGGTCTAAGGTTTTCTTTACTTACAGAGACTAAAGAGTTATAAGAAGGGAATTGTGGCATTTCATTTCTGCAGAATGCAGACTGTCCCATCTCAAAATGTCTATGTTAGAGAGGACAGTCCCATCTCACAGCGCCCACCCAGAGAGAAGTGAAAGAGTCTCTGGGAAAATCTGATGCATGTCCTCTGGATTCCAGGTTTATATATATTTACATTGGGGAAAGTATGAAGACAGAAGTAAAAAAAAAAAAAAAATTAGAGGGTAGTAACTGAGCAAGCAAGTTGCACTTTCACTGTTAACAAGTCAGAGATACATGACATTTCTCATTTCCCAAGTAAACAAAAAAAGAGAGTGGCCAGACAATCAGCCATTTCATAGGAATTTTGCAAAGGAATATTGACTACCAACAGGGCAAACAAATATTCACTTATTACAGGCTAGAAATAAACAGGGAGGGTAAGAAAAGAGCTAGAACATTCCCAAAAGGTCAGGCACAGAATGCAACCCCATTCTGTGGGGTAAGATGTAGCAAGAAGACTGCCCTCAGGAGGCTCTACAAAGAATCTGAGGGCATAATTGCCAGTTAGTAAAAGCCAAGAGAGCTCTACAAAAAGCACTAAGGAGCCCACTCAACAAATCAGTTATACACTCTTTCGGAATCAGATTTGAAAAGGATGACTTAATAACCTAGGGAAACATTCATGAAATAAAAAATGTGAAGTGAAATAAAATGTGATAAAAAACTATATATGGAATAAGAGTCAATGCTTTTTTATATTACACAAAGAACGAGATTATATTAAAATATAAGACACAGAAATAAAATGTTTTCATTTCTCAGAGTGGTAAAATTCTTACAAATTTTCTAAAATGAATAGAAAACACTTTTATAATCAGAAAAAATAAACTGCTTAAAATTCGACAAGCAGTCTTGTGACAAAATAGGATTTTTTTTACTATTACAATAAAAATCAACTTCTATCATTTTTTTAGTGTCAATCGTACTGTTCCAAATTTTTTTGTAGCCAAAATCAGTTGCCTTGACAATTTTAAATAAGAACTACAAAAGTGCTTGAATTTCAGGGCCAGAAAGGTAACCTGGTCAATATAACGTTCACTCAAGCTCTCTACGAGACAGTAACGTGGCAGGCCAGTGCTACCAGAATATAGCTCAGCAATTACCCTTCTATCTCTTCTCAGTGGTGTCACCAGATAACTCAAAATTTTCATTACTCACTTTCTCTCAGTTAGCAAAATATCTCCAAACCACAGCAAAATCAGCTATCTAAAATCTTCAAGATAATCTAAGATATAGAAAAAACTCATCAAACTCTAAAGTCACCATCAGAAGTCTAAATATCCCAGATTATCTTTCAAAATAAAAATATTCAATCAAGGGTCACATGGGTGGCTCAGTCAGTTAAGCATTCAACTTCTGATTTCTGCTCAGGTCATGATCTCGCAGTTCATGAGATGGAGCCCCACATCAGGCTATTCGTTCTCTCTCTCTCTCTCTCTGTCCCTTTCACCATTCATGCGTATGCATGAAAAATAAACAAACCTTTAAAAAGGAAAATATATATATTCATTCAATACCCTATATAGCCTCTACTTTGGCTCCATTTTGTGTCTCTCACTACCTTCCTGAACACCTCAACTGTGTGCTGGAAATCATGGTCCAGCAGCAGCAGTATAGAAAAGTGATTTTATCTGGAACACTGGCTACAACCAAGTTTGCTGGAATGCAAATCCAGCCTTGTCACTTATAGCTGTGGGACCCTAAGTAAATTGCTTAACTTCACAATTTCCTTATTTATAAAGTGCAACTAATAATAGTGCCTATATTATATGATTATTGTATCATGTGAGTTAATATGTGTTTCGAAGTTAGAACATTTGCTTCTGCCACACAGTGTTTGATAATAGTTCATTTATTTAGACTTGAAAGCTCACCTATGCCTTCACCTAAAACCTCACCTACCCATCCACTGAGGTTATTACGGCTTTTACTGATATGCCCTCAAGTAAGGCTAATTTTTCCTTCCACACCACATATAAGTCATTGCTCCCTAGTGCGGTTCCCAACCTGTCTCTCCTCCCTCTTCCAAAGAGCCCGTCTTCTTTAAAGCACATGTCATCAAACCTTACCACACTTCAACGTCTCTTTTTGCTATCCTTGTCACACTGCTTCATCCACTGATCTCACTTACAGTATACAGTATCCCCTTCACCACTACTTCTATCAGCATTCTTGGCAACTTCAAATCCCTTAAATGACATACCTAACAGTTTTTTGTAAAATCATTCTCATTTGGGGGAAAAAATGCAATCAGAAGAGAACTGCTTCATCTTTATATTTACTACATGCAGCTACATCTACAAATTCTGTTGTTCCTCTTGCTAAAGGACGACTAAAGTTAAAGTGTCCCTGATTCTAAGGCCACTCATTACACTTTCCCTTTCCAATCTCATCCCCAGTCTCCTTCTCAAGGGCTTCCCTCCTACAAATATCTCCTCTTTGTTTCACCGTCAATTTCTTCCTCTCCTGGATGATTTTCATCTGGTATAAGCATTGCTCATTATCACCTATTAAAACAATCCTCCCTTAACCTTGTCCTTCTCTGCTTCATGTCTTTGTTCCCATTCACAGCAACATCTTCCAAAAGTATTACTGATTTCAATGTGTCTGCTTCCTCATGTCACATTTTTTTTCTTTAATCCCACTCCAACCAAGCAATCCACTGAAACAGATCCTATGGGTCACCAATAACCTATTTCTTACCAAAGCCAAAAGTCATTTTTGCTCACATCTTACTTGACTTCCCAGCAACATCTGAAACAGTTGCCCAACTTCTAGAACAACATACTCTCCCTGCTTTTTCTAACCTCACCGAACTACTTGTCTCCAATCTTCTTGGTTAGAACTTTTTCTCTTAATGACCTCTAAATTTTAGAGCATCTCAGGGCTTTTTCCCCACAAGAGTTCTCCAAATTTTTTCTCTTCATAGATGACCTCATCCAGTCCCATGCTTCAACCATCTAAACACTATTGCCTCTCAAATGTTTATCTTCAGCCCAGACATCTACCCTGTGAGCCATACTCATATAGTAATAGCCAATCTGACATGATGTCCGATAAGATAACAATAGTGATACAACCAAAGTAGAACTATTGATCTCCCTTCCCCCAAAATGCATTTTTCCTCAAAGCTTCGAACCTAAAAATCTACTTAATTCTTCTCCTTTCATCACACGCTTTATCCACAAGCCCTAACAGCTCTATCTCGAAATTATACCCTATATCTGCTGTTCACCATCTGTCCTGCTACTTTTTAGTCCAAGCCACCTCCATCTCTTTCCTGGAACCCATTAACAGCTTTCTCACTGGTCTCCCGCTTGCATTTTTAACTCTTATAACACAGATCACCCTTTCTGTAGCACCCCCTTTTCCTTCTAAAAGGTAAATCAGATCATGTTATATCTCCACTGAAAGTTATCTAAAGCCGAGCAAAATAAGTCAGGCAGAGAAGGACAAATATCATGTGTTTGCATGTATAGGAGGATTAGGAGGAACTTGACGGAGGAACAAGGGGGAGAAGAAGGGGGTAAATGGTGGGGGAAAGGGAGAGAGGCAAACCATGAGAGACTCTTGAATGCTGACAAAAACTGAGGACTGATGGATGTGGGGGGGAGGAGAGATGGGCATGGAGGAGGGCACTTGTGGGGATGAGCACTGAGTGTTATGTGGAAACTAATTTGACAATAAACTATTTGTAAAAAAATAAAATAAAAAAAATCATTGTGAACAAAAAAAAAAGAAAGTTATCTAAAGCCTTCCCACTAAAATGAAAGTCCCACTAAAATGAAAGTCCCACTAAAATGAAAGTCCAAAATTTCCATTCTAGACTCCAAGGCCCTAAGTGATCTGGCTCCTGTCTACTTCTCAGTTATCACCTCCATCCTCTTTTATTTCCTATATCTGGCTATACTGTTCTTCCCATTCCACTAACATGCCTGCTTATTTTTTCAAGGCTTTTGCACTTGCTTTTGCTTAGAATGTTTTTCTCTCAGATCTTCTTCATAGCTCACATATCAGTATTCAGATCTCAACTCAAATGTCTCCTCCCAGCTAAGGCCAATTACTTTCAAGCATACTGTTCCATATTCTGTATAGTACTTATCAACATCTGAAATTACTTTTTTATGTTTATTGTCTCTATCCTCACCCAATGTTTTTTGGACTTACAATTTTTCAACTTCTAAAGGCTACAAAAGTGATACATATTCAGTGGAAACCGTACATTGAATTTTGATCTTTTCCCAGGCTAGCAATACCAGCACGATACTCTCTCAGGATGCTGGGCAGCTGTAGTGAGCTGCAACTTCCAGAAAGCCACAACAGGAAAGGTAAACAACTAATACACTTACAATCATTCTGTTTTTCACTTTCAAAACATCACAGGAGATACAAGATAGCTTTGTGTTAGATGCTTTTGCCCAGCTATAACCTAATGTAAGCCTTCTGAGCATGTTTAATGTGGTCTAGGCTACGCTATGATGTTTGGTAAATTAGGTATATTAAATGCATGTTCAACTTAATGATATTTTCAATTTATGATGGGTTTATCAGAAGGTAACCCCATCGAAACTCAAGGAAGATCTATATATTCTCCACACCCAGAACACCCTTCCTGCAATATCAATTGTAATCAAATATTTTTTGGCAAACTGACCTAAAAATTCCATAAGAATGATTAAGAATATGCTATGTTTTTTCCTCTGATGTTGAGAACCACATCTGATGTTCATACTGATGTACTAAGCATTTCACAGAGGACAAAAAAGAAATAAAAGTCTATCTTTGCTCTTAAATAATTAAATTCCTATTTAGGAGGAAAGAAAAACTAACATAAACCCAAGACGCTAAAGACAACTATTTACAAAGCAATCTATCAAACACTATAAATTATACCTACATATGTGAATATGGTAGCATTTGTTAGTAAAGTTACCCTCAGGAAAAAAAAAATTCTGTGAGGTATATATTATCAATATCTTGTACAGATGAGGAAATTGAGGACCAGCTACCTTAAACAATTCACTCAAGGTTAAAAACTAGGAAAGGAATCAAGTTCAATCAAGACTCTTAATGTCACAGCCCATTCTCTTGGGGAATCGTCTCTGCCACTTCCTTATAACAAGAGCTAGCTACTATGAAAGGTATACCTAACAGAAGATTGGGTAATAACAAATGGAGTTGTCAAAGACATCTAGAAGTCTATAATTCCACCAGTATTAAATATGCAAAATGCCTCAGGTTTTGGATCTTGAAAGTTGAAACAGATCATTACCTCCTAAGAAAAAAACACAGCCTATTACCCACAGGACATCAGGATTAATGAAACAGACACTTAAGGAAAAGATATACAACCAACTAAGGGATTTAAAATCTTATTCAAACTATTCTCAGAATTGGAGTATTTTAGGGCACTTTCCATAGAAACCTCCTGCCTCATTTAGATCCAAGCTGGTCTCTCTGAATGGATTAGTTATTAACTGTGTGGGAAAAGATATGTATATATGTGTGAACATGTATGCATGTGTGTACACTCATGTACTTTTATGTAGAGAAACAGTTTTCAATAAATCTTTGCAATCAATGTCTATAGAAAATAGGAAGAAATTTATGGAGAGAGATTTTATTTTAATGGACTGAGTATGAAAATTAGGAAAGATTAGAGAAAATAAGTACAAAAGAAAAGGGAAAAAGTAAATAAACCAATAGGGCTATGTTAAAAATTAAAAGATTGGAGGGGTGCCTGGATGGCTCAGTCAGTAAAGCATCTGACTTCAGCTCAAGTCATGACCTCATGGTTTGTGAGTTTGAGCCCTGCTCGCACTCACAGTGTAGAGCCTGCATGGGACTCTCTCTCTCCCTCTCTCACTGCCCCTCACTCACATCCTTTAAATAAATAAATAAATAAATAAATAAATAAATAAATAAATAAAGACTGAAGAGCTTACATTGCTATTTTGGAAAACAAGGAGTCATTTTTCTGTCTTAGAAAGTAAGCTATTGTAACTACAATGGCTACGAAGGTAAAATACTCCAAGAACTTGCCCATAATGTGTTCATACTTCATTTTTGGCATGTTTTCATGGGAGAGTCATCAGGTCTGATAGGGACATGCAAAACTCCTAACTGGACTGAGTTCTTCAAGGGCAAAACCCCTCTCTGATTCATCTTTGATTTCCCAGGGCCTACCAAAGTGTTTACACTGCACTTGATTTTAGTGGAACTCAACAACTAATAACTGGGAATGAACTAAACTGAAATATATTAAACTGATCTGAGCCAAACTAAATTGGAATGATTAGTGATGAAAGCTACTTACTATCTTCACAAATTCATTTTCATTCCTCCATTTTAGATATCAAAATATACTTAAGTAACTTCTGCTGTACTCAAAACAAGCTTGGAGTGATAGGTTTGGTTTTGCACTTTTAGTGGCACTTTACAAAGATGCTATAATGTACTTAGCAGAAGTATAATTCACTTTATACATGTAGAGGGACTGAGTCATAGAAAGGTGTCATGTTATTTTTCCACAGGGTTACTTTTACACCACTGCCACCTCAAAGTGAGTCAGTGGAACAGAAAAGAGCTGAACTCAAAGTCCAAAAGTATTACGTTCATCACCAAAGTTCATTTTAATCATAAAAGGGAAATTATGTAATGTGCAAATAAACATATTTGGTAGTAGGAAAAAAAGCACAAAGGACTGCTTTTGGAAACAGAAATTCCTGTTATTGCATTGTATTTTTCAAGTAAACAGCATGGTTCTCGTCAGAATGTACAGAAATTAACTCAAATATAAAAGTATCTGTTTTTATAGTATGAGGGTATGGACTGATGATTTTGAAAAATATTCATCCTCAGTTATATTAACCTATTTCTACCTTTATGATCATTATTTGGAGGATGACACTTGTCAAAGACAACAACTAGGGTTTTCTTAGTCATCTTCAATTCCCCACTTAACTTTCTACCACACATTTTCTAAGTTCATCTATCACCACACTGTTTCATTTCACAGTACATCTATTTGTAAAGGACACAAAAAGGTATTTATTTTACCAGTTCAATCAAGCTTGTTTTCTAAACTTCAAAAAGTTAAGTTTGTTTTCAGGATTGTTTAAGCTTCAAACTCTGTTCATACCATTGTCACTCAAAAACTTGTTTTTTGATGCAAACAAAACTACAAAAGTTTAAGCAGCTAATACTGTATAAACAAGAAAAACCTAATTATTGTGTAAGGTCTTAAAAAGAGTCACAAATTTATTTTTTCTTAGTTAATCATGGTTACTAAATTTAAAAATATGCAAAAATGACTGGTCTCATAATATGAACTATAAAAAGGAAAAACAAAATTAATAAAAAATGTTTAATTAGCAAAGGAATTCTGTCACCTCAATCAAATCTTTTAATTACTTCATGTTAGACATGGAAGTAGTGAGATGTTCTCTTAGAACATATACTTAAGTGTGTATGTGTATACGAGTGTTTGATCACTTTTGGGGGTCTTAGTTAAATACTCTGTTAGTATAAGTAGAGTTGTGCTTGGGTTAATGATATACCAAGAAATAAATTTAAGAGGTTTAAGGATTAACATGTCAGACAGCTCACCTTGCCAGGTAAGCACTTGGAAATCAATCAGTATCCCCATGTCCTTAAAGCTAAACAAGAAAAGAATGTCATTCCATTAATATACATACCAACAAAGGACAAAGAATTTTTAATACTTTATTCAGCCTAGTCAAGAAAGCATAATTATCTCAGCCTTGACTTTCACAACTCAATGTTTCCATGAAGACAAACTAATATATCCATTCTACCATTTAAAACAATGCTGATAACCTCAACTGGTAATATCAAGGTCAATAACATCTAAGATAAATGCACTATTTTCATCCTTTTTATTCAGCTTTACTGAGATACAAGTGACAAGTAAAAGTGTTAAGATATATAAAATGTACATTGTGATGATTTGATGTATGTGTACACTTCAAAGGATTCCCCCATCAAATTAATTGACACATTCAAAACCACACATATTTGCCTTTTCTTTCCCTTTGATGAGAACTTTCAAGTTCTACTCCCTTAGCAAAGTTCAGCTATACAATATAGATTGTTATCAACAATAGTCACTATGTTATACATTAGATCCCCAGACCTCATTCACCTTATAATTGGAAGTTACCAACCTTTCCCTGTATCTCCTATACCCCGTCTTCTCTTTTCTTCATCTACACATAATAAATGACTTGAAAGAATCACTGTTCAAGAAATAAATTTTTGCAAGTTAATGACTACAACTAACACTTATTGGGACTTGCTATATGCCAAGCATTATTCTGAGTACATTATAAACTCACCAATTTATTCCCATAACAATCCTATGAGATTAGTACTCTTATTATCTCTATTTCATAAATAAACCAAGATGAAGGTGGAGTTTTACAAACAAGAGCTCACCAAGGAAATTATCCCTGTCTTGAGGTGATTAGAAAAGAAATGGTGGTTAGTCACTACAAGTCCTATCCAGAAGAGGAAAAACAGAATTTATAGAGATAGGGATAGATGGAGAGAGAAAAACAAAGGTGGTAGGAAGAGGAAAAAGGAGAAAGGTAAAACTAAAAAGGAAAAAAGTATCTAACATCTCCCAAACACTTCTAAATGCAAGGCATTCATAACATTCATATAATCTTGGGGCGCCTGGATGGCTTAGTTGGTTAAGCATCCAATTTCGGCTCAGGTCATGGTCTTGCAGTCTGTATGTTCGAGCCCCGCATCGGGCTCTGTGCAGACAGCTCAGAGCCTGGAGCCTGCTTTCGATTCTGTGTCTCCCTCCTTTCTCTCTGCCCCTCCCCTGCTAGCGTTCTCTCTCTTTCTCTCTCTCTCTCTCTCAAAAATAACATTAAAAATTTTTTAAAATAAAGAAATAAAAGTGCAAAATCATCAGAAGTCTTTGAGTTACTCCATGTGGAAAGCTGCATTCATAGAACACACATACACAAGATAAATAAAATTATGGCTGGTTATACCAAGTTAATACAAAATTAAGAACCGAAGATGATTAAAGAAACCCTATACTCAGAGACAAGAATTGAATCTGCTACAAAGGTAACAGAAGGTCCAATTACACTTATGCAACTAAAGATAAGAATATAATCAAGGACAGATGGAATTTGTTGCCAATCTAAGGCCAAGCTGGCAAACTAAAATTCAAAAGTATCATATTGTATTGCCTAAACTGAGACTTGAAAATGTCACAGATGTCACATTTGGATTAAAGAACCTTAAATGGCAGGCCAAATAACCAGGAATGAAATCTGTAATCTCATGTTTAATCAGCAGTTGACAAGTTCCATTTTAGAGCAGAACAGAGGCAGACTAGGTGACCAATAGGCTACTCAAGCAATTGTTTCGTGTTGTACTGAGGTGAACAAAAGCAAAATAAGTGCTTTAGAAATGCACTAATTTTCAAGGAACGTGACAGGGTTATGGATCTGTGTTTGGTTAATCATCAGTGGCTTAAACAAATGTGTTCAATGAATATCTGTATTACCCTAATACATTATATCTTGCTGTAGATATAGGTGAAAAGTTAAAATTATAAATCAATATATCTTTCCCTAAAAAGCACCCTCAATGCCATAACATTTAACCATACGTTGTGAGTGGGCAGCATTACCCTGTCCCTTCAATTCCAAGAAATGGTCATTTGTAGTGTCTATGCTTATCAGTAGAAATGAAGACATTACCAAGAATCATTAAAGCACAGCCAACTCTTAGAAAAAAATGATATTAACATCCTTAATAGACAATAAAAGCCTGTCAATTAAATTACTGTTTTATACATGGAATTTAATATATATTGAACACTAAAATAAAGTAGATGATGCTTAATATTAAACATGTTACTCAAAATGCTCTTCTTTGATATGGAAAAATTCTTATGCTATACTCTGAAATGGTAAAGATCAGGCTATAAAAGTGTATCCAGGGGTGCCTCGGTAGCTCAGTCGGTTGAGCATCTGACTTCGGCTCAGGTCATGATCTCACAGTTGGTGGGTTTGAGCCCCACGTCGGGCTCTGTGCTGACAGCTAGCTTAGAGCCTGGTGTCTGCTTCAGATTCTGTGTCTCCCTCTCTCTCTGACCCTCCCCTGCTCACGCTGTCTCTCTCTCTCTCAGAAATAAATAAAACAGTAAAAAAAATTGTTTAAATGAAAATTCACATTTTTATTAACCAATTTAGTCACCATTCTCTTATATTAGGTTAAACAACTAGTGGAAAATGTAACTCAATACTATTGTTAATCTCACAAAGTATATAGTAGTAACTACAAAATACTAAAAACCATACCAACTGAAAGTCTGTGTGGGGAGAGAAAAGAAAGAATAAAAATGGTGGATTTTACTAAACTATAAAAGAAGGAATTTGGTAAGATAGAGAAGGATGGTATATGATGCACATATTGAAAACAAAATGAAAACTACAAGATTCGGCAAGGTAAGGTGTTTGGAAATATTTATATACATTTTTGGACCACTCATAGTGGTGCAAGTCACAGACACACTCAAACAAAAGAACAGTTACAAACACCTATAAAGCACTTTACTAACTCCAGTTTTGTGTTACACATTAGGGAATGACTAATCCAATTGCTGGAGTTTAGAATGTAACCAACATGCCCATCAAACTTATATCAAACTTATCTCTAATAATATTCCTGCCTCTGTTGTGTAAAAACCATTTTCCAAATGCTTTCACATGGCTGGCTCTTTTGATCCTTTCTCAAATCCACTGAGATAGGTACATAACTACTGACTAAAAGCCAAGTTTATTGCTGGTTAGAGTCCAGACCAAAACAGTTTTCTAACCATCCCAGGTTCATTCTATTATATGTCCTTGTCCCCAACTTACATGATGCCAGTACGCAGTGGACATTTAATAATTATATAACAAATGAATGAATTTTGATCTAAAAAGTAAATAAGATTAAAAAGAATACAATTGAGAATACAATAGAGATGGCCTATGGCTCATTACACCATGTGATCAACATACCACATCCTAATTATTAACTACAGCTTGACCCTCTCCAAGGTTTATTATTCCTGCTTGCTGAAGGAAAGTCTCTCATTTAAAACTCCAAAATGACTATGTAACTGTGTCAAAGAATAAGAATATCTACCCTGAAAAAATATGTCCTTCATCATATTCAGAGAACTATGATATCATCATGCCTAAGTGGCAGACACAGCTCCCCAAAGTTGAGGATAATGTCAAATTCGATTTCAAAAACTAATATTTTACTACACACTAAGAGATCCAAAAAAGTAGGGACAAAACCTTGAGCTGTCTTTGATTTAGCTCCTGCTTGGGCTCATGGTGGGGCACAATCAAGTGTGAACAATTTTCTTATTTCCTTGCTGTTAATGAAGACACTGATAAGGGTGAACAGTGACCCAGGTAGACTGACCTTGGGGTTAAATCCTAAAAGACTTTCACTCCAATCCAGACATGTAGATATCGGCTTGTTTCAATATAATAACCGCAATATTCTTCAAATGTTCTGTTATAATAATATCATACATTAGCACTTTTCTTTTAAAAAGTATTAAATATCTTCTGAGTTTTGGGAACATTTCAAAGCTCAACACTAAAAATCACATTGTGTATATCTCTCTCATTGTAATTTTAGAGGAAGAGAGAGAGAAGACTCATATAAAAAGGATTTATGGCCAGAGCACTTGGGTGGCTCAGTCAAATTTGACTCTTGATTTCAGTTCAGATCATAATCTCATGGTTTGTGGGATAGAGCCAGCCCTACACCAGGCTCTGTGCTGACAGCACAGAGACTGCTTGGGATTCCCTCCCTCTCTCTCCCTCTCTCTCTCTCTCTCCCTCCCCCTACCCCACTTGTGCTCTCTCTCTCTGTCTCAAAATAAATAAATAAACATGTGGAAAAAATGATTTATGGCCCCAAAAGGCAGAAATTTCTGTTCATGGGAGCAGTTTAGAAATATTTCGTGTAGAGGTAGGACTTAAGACATTCATTGAATGATAGGCCTTCATTATAGTCCAAATGTGTTGTATTCTTTATTTCCTTCTAAAATAAAGAGGGAAAGGGATGACATTACTAAAAAGCATAAAACCACCTATCAAGTGAAATAATACTCAAAATGGGGTCTTTTTAAATCACTCAGATTTCTATTTCTATTTCCAATTCCAGGTTCCAATAAATACATCTCAGCCNCCAGCCATCTCATTCATAGTGAGTCTGCCATTATTACTGGAATGTGCTATAATCCTTAAGTATGTTGGAATAAAAAGAAAAAAAGAACTCTGAAGAGTCAAGGGGAGGGAAGGGGGAGAAGGCTATGTGCCTAGCATTCACAAAATCCTCCTATTTCTATGTTGAACATTATTTCCAAATTAGACTATACACAAATTATACTTTGACGGTTGTAATTAAAGCAGTAATGTACTACCTATGAATGTTGAAAACAGTCCATGCTATTTTAATAACTCAGTTCTGGCATTTCTTCACATTTGAATATACCAGGAACCCCAAAATATAGACCACAATTTCTATTCCAGCAGTCTCTCTCTCTCTGCCTCTGAGAGGTCCTTTTTAGAATCACTTGTTCTAGTTTTCTAGAATTGAGGCCATCATAAAGCAAAAATCATGGGCACTAAGAATGGAAGAACTCATCTAAATATCATTAACTTTTATAAAGAGTACTTAAGGGATTAAAACTATAGGTTTTTTTTATATATTATTTATTTTTGAGAAAGAGATAGAGACAGCATGATCAGGGGAGGGTCAGAGCAAGAGGGAGACACAGAATCTGAAACAGGCTCCAGGCTCTGAGCTGTCAGCACAGAGCCCGACGTGGGGCTCTAACCCACAAACCATGAGATCATGACCTGAGCCGAAGTCGGGTGCTTAACCGACTGAGCCACCCAGGTGCCCCAAAACTGTAGTTTTTCAGATATAAATTTAATCTATTTCTAGGATGTCTGCCACGAAAACATAAAGACCTAGAAAACCCACAATACTAATCAACAGATCACTTGAGCTGCTATAGCTGTGGTACCTCAAGCAATTCCCTCAGCTTCTCTGGGCCTCTGTTATCTAAACTGTTATAAAGAAGGAGCCCCAACCAGCTAGTCACTTCAGGCCCTTTCAATTTTAAAATCTATTTTTTTCAATAATCACAGATATACTAAAAATTATCTTCAATATATAAATGTCTCATAATTTCAAAAAACAAAGGACAAAGGAACTTCAAATATAATTCTTAAACATTCAGAAAGATCTCATAATAATCAAACGGGTGTCATGACAATTGCCCCTTTGGCTTGGCTGTCATTTACTTCAAATAAAGCTTGAGCTACAGGAAAACTATTTTAACACTCTGAGAAGATTAAATAGTTAATCCACTGGGAAACCAGGCTGAAAGACAGAATTCACAAATCCGCTTCCCAGAGAGAAGTGTTGAAAATAACAAACATATTTGTTTCATTCTGAATAAAATATTCTAATGATACACTACACAAATACTTTCTATTATCTGGCATCCCTTTTCATTTTTGTGTTTTCCTTCCTAATCTGAAGCTGAGATGAAGGTCATGTCTAATGTTGACAGAAAATAACCATTTGTAAATCAGAGTCACACAAGTGGGTTGTAAACTATCTTGGGGGGAAACATCCATAATAATGCATATTCCAAGTTCACATCTTTGAAGAGAAATTGATGAGAATTGGAAGATTGGGCAGGTTATGGAATTAACTGCCAAGATAATTTCTGCTTTCATGGCTTCACAAAACTGGAATTTCTAGTGCATCATTCTCTACCCCATAATTATGCATCAAAATATTAACCAATTAGCAGGTAAGATGGTAAGAGCTCAAAGAGTAGTAATAATTAGACATGAAACTTGAACTTCCATAGAGTTCCAAACAACAAGCAGGTCTACTACACTTCATAAACTGAATAAACCCTATCTGAGGAAATAATACCAACTCATATTTGTAAATAAAATAATTTCACTGACTTTCACATCATCTACTAGCTCTTTGGTCTCCTTCCTCTCATTTTCCTTACTTCATAATTCAACTACAAAGACATACAAAGACATATACACAGTGGGGCATGCATATTTTATCAAGTAGGACATGATATAAATAAAATCCCCCTAATGCATAGGCTTTGAAGTTCACTTTTCATATGAAATACCTTTAGAATCAGGGAACGCCTTTCAGTTTTTAAATCACTGCTTTTAATGAACGTAGCAACTAAAAAATGCTATTTAAAAAATAAAGGAGAGGGTCTCCCAACTGGCTCAGTCAGCAGAGCATGTGACTATTGATCTTGAGGTGTAAGTTCAAGCCCCACATTGGGTATAGAGATTACTTTAAAAAAATAAAATATTTAAAAAGTAAAAATAAAAAATAAAAGAGAAATAAAAACTAAGCTGCAACAATTGTCTTTCATCTCTAGTTCATGCTATTGATTACATTTTGTGTTAGTTCCAACATATTTTGTGCATTTAAAGAGACATACTGTTAGGAATGTAAAATCAAGGACCATGTATGTCATATGGGCTGCCTATCCCCAAAGTAGAAAAGTATCCAGCACGGGGCACCTGCCTACCTCAGGTGATAGAGCATGCAAATTTTGATCTCAGTGTTGTAAGTTCGAGGCCCACATTGGGCATAGAGATCACTTAAAAATAAGATCTAAAGAAAAAAGTGCCTAACACATAGTAGGCACTTGATAAACACTTGTTACATAAAAAAAGGAAAAAACAAATGATCAAACACCAGAAAATCATCCATTTCCATAAAATAAATATTTCTAAAAGCCTCGTTTATCTACTTCTATATTTTCTAAATATTAAGTTGTTTCAAATAATTTATCTCACATGTATAAAAGCATTTCATCTTGAAAGATCTTTATTACTTTGAAATTAGTAGATGAAATGTTTTGAAAACATTTGGAAACATGTTTAAGAACAGAAATAAGAGGGGCGCCTGGGTGGCTCAGTTGGTTAAGAGGCCGACTTCAGCTCAGGTCACGATCTCGTGGTTCATGAGTTCAAGCCCCACATCGGGCTCTGTGTTGCCAGCTCAGAGTCTGGAGCCTGCTTCGGATTCTGTGTCTCTCCTTCTTTCTGACCCTCCCCTGCTCATGCTCTGTTTCTCTCTGTCTCAATAATAAATAAAACATTAAAAAAAAAAAGAGGCTTTAACTAGACGTATAGTGCTGATCACTTTGCAATGTATGGAACTATTGAATTATCATTTTTTAAATTAATTTGTTTATTTTGAGGGAGACAGTGAGAGCGAGCAGGGGAAGGGCAGATAGAGAGAGAGAGAGAATTCCAAGCAAGCTCCCCACTGTCAGCAAGGAGCCTTTGTGGGGCTCAAACTCATGAACCATGAGATTATGACCTGAGCTAAAACAGAGTCAGACGCTTAACAGACTGAGCCACCCAGGTACCCCTAATCATTATGTTGTACACCTGAAAGTAATATAATATTACATATCAATTATACTTCAGTGAAAACAAATAAACAAACAAAAAACACTTAGTAGCTCAGAAACCTTGAACAGGTCATCTAGTGCCTTTGTAACTTATTTTCTGTCCAGACAACTTCATAGAATTTTAATGTAGATTAAATAAAATATTATCCATTAGTATTATAACCACAATGGGGAAAGTGACAAAAGACTAAATGTTTCCTGTTCAGTAACAAAGAGTACCCAAAATAAACATATTACTAGGAAAGTAAAGCTTGAAATGTTAAAATACTTCCTTCCTGTCAATATAGAGCCAGCAGTTTAACAACAACAAAATCACATATTTAATACACTGCACACGCAAAGTTCTCAGAACTCTTAATACCTTTACATTGCCACCTCAGCATGTGGAAAAAGAAAAGTGCAGAGAGGTCACATTGGAAATCAGTGCCACTGACAGACCTAAAACTGAGCTTTTAACTGTCCAACCAACCAATCAGAAGCCTGCTGAGCAATGCCACTTCTTAAAATTGCTTTACTAAGGTAAAAACACAGCAAATTGAAACCCAATTAGACTACATTACACACTAATCCAAACTGATTGTCAAGGATATGTACAGCTCTCTGCCAAAGTCAAGCAAAGACATTTTAGCTCACAACCACATAGACAATGACAAAAAACACAATGGTCCTCTCTGAATCTCTATCTTTGTCCAACTCTTGACATTTCACAAACTAAAGTTCTTAAAAAAGAAAAAAGTTTCAAATTTGCTAAGTCAGCATTCATAGACAGGGAAGGGAAAAAAAGCACATCATCCGACAATGTCTTAAATTTAGAATTCAAAATGTTTAATCGATCTTATCATTTGAGTTAACTAGTTCACTTCAGTATACTTAGATATTATGAATAGAATATGTATTACGCTTCATTGCTCATTTTTGTTGATGACATCTACCTAACCCATCCATTTAATATTTTCTAAGAATTCAGCTACCATATTGAGTCCATAATCAGTATCTTTCCATGTACCCTGAGGGGGGAAAATGTTACTTTTAAATCAAGCCTTGTGTGCATGTGTGTGCATGTGCGTGTGCGTGTGTGTGTGTCTCTAAAAAAGATACCTTAGTTGTTATGGCATTTTCTTGATCTAAGGGTATTTAGTCAATGATGGGCTGGCTATGATTTATTTCTATATACTGACATATCCTGCTGATAAATAGTATAGTTTTACTCCATATTTTTATCACATGTTTTAAATTATAGAGCAGTACTATTCAATAAATTTTTTAATGTTTATTTATTTTTGCGAGAGACAGAATGTGAGCAGGGGAGTGGCAGAGAGAGAGGGAGACACAGAATCTAAAGCAGGCTCCAGGCTCTGAGCTGTGAGCACAGAGCCCAGTGTGGTACTTGAACCCACGAACCATGAGATCATGACCTAAGCCAAAGTTAGATTCTTAACCAACTGAGTCACCCAAGCACCTCTTCAATAGAAATTTAATGTGAGCAACATTATATTTATTTTTAAAATTTCTAGTAGCCATATATTTAAAAAGGAAAAATAAATAAATGGAATTAATTTTTTCTTTTTTAAAAATGTTTATTTATTTTTGAGGGGCAGGAGGTGGAGAGAGAGGGGGACAGAGGATCCAAAGCAGGCTCTGTGCTGACAGCAGATAACCCAATGTGGGCTCAAACTCAGAAACCACGAGATCATGACCTTAGCCAAAGTCGGATGCCCAACTGACTGAGTCACCCAGGCACCCCAAATTTTTTTTAATTTTAAAAAATAAATTTAGTTCCTGAGTAGCATTAATCATAATTCAAGTGCTCAATAGCCACATGGGTTGAACAGTAGGGCTGTTATCTGAATCTATATCCACCACAATGAAAGATACCCTTCAAAATACCTCAGAAGGCAAAAGGTATTGAATTGAAAAATTGAATAAAAAATATTCTCCCTAAGTAAGAAACTTTCTTTTGAACTTCTTTCCCTCAAAGTCTTATATGACCCATGCACTTACGCTAAGAAATCTTAAAATAGAGTCATCAGTTTTAACATATTGATAAGTCTCTTCATCTAACAAAACACAAGAACCTCTAGGACACTTTCTGCACTTTGCAGTAGGGTCAGTCCCCAATACCTGTTATTACATTATTCGTTGAAAAGGAAAAGCAGGTCAAATGTCTGTCGAGTTTTGTCTATGTGTTGATTTACTCATCCAGCTGCTGAAATCTGTCACAAACCAGGGTAGGACTGGAGGACACTGGAAAGATTAAAGAGTCTAAGGAAATATTTTAAGTACAGGTCCTCCACTTCTGAGTTTTATCTTTTCCAACAATATCAAGGTATGCACAAAGCCACTCATTTGTAATTGAACTAGAACCCAGAAAAGGCAACCGATCTCAAGCTAAATAAAGCTTTGTGAAGTATGTTCTTGCCTTTCACCTATGTAGGTTTAATGGCTAAGAATTTGGGCTGTAGAGATGAGCTGGCTGGCTTGGAATGCTAGTTCCATCAGTAGCTACTAGTTTAACTTTAAGCAGATTACTTAATCTTTCTGTAAAGTGGTCATAATAACAGAATCTAAACCAAAAACTGTTATGGGAAATAAATGAAATTTTACATGATATAAAACACGTTAATTGCACTGACTCTACCTAGCTCATGGTATGTGTCCAACAATTATTCCTGTTTTTGGCTCCAAATCAGGATAATCAGATATAAAGATATACATTCAACAAATATTTGCTGTAAATAAAAATATATGTCTCGAGGCACTTTATAAAAATACCAAAGTGCTATAAAAACAGAAGCTATTTTTACTCTATGTAAAATAAGTTTAGAGAATAGATCTATTCAATGTATTTAATGGGAAAAAAAAGAAAAAAGGACCTTCACAATGCAGCTTGCTATGTTCTGTTAACATTTTTATAATGCTTTCCCAAACAGACGCACACTTATCACTTAAAAAGTGCAAATATACATGCCAAAATAAATATAAATTGTTTATCTGTCAACAGCATTTTAAGGGCACCATACTCACCTCCAGTGCAAATGGCATCAGATTTAATAGCATGGCAAATAAACCGCCCTATGATATTCTAGAGAATTCAGATAAAAACCTTAAATCTCTAAAAATGGTATCTCTTACACCCTAATTTTCTGTTTTCATTACTATTTTATGCTCCTCCTTTACCTCTTCAACCAGCTCTGCCAACAAAACTGCATTTTACTGGGTTTCTGCCATGGTACAGTCATTAATGAGTATTAAAAGGCCAAAAGAGAGGTATTTAGCAGCAACAAACTAATCCAACGATTGGATAAGTAGCCCCAGAATAACCAAAAATGCTAAATTAAAACTCTAAGAGCTTTGTAACAGGTAATGCTAAACAGTCATAAAACTGTCACCTCCATGGGTGACATTTCCTGATCTGATCTGTAAAAGAAAAAAAAAACTCTTTAAAATTCATGTTATTCTAGGGCTTCTAGCTGGCTCAGCTGGAAGAGCATAACACTTGATCTCGGGGGTCATGAGTTTGAGCCCCATGTGTGTGTANATAAAAATGCATGTTATTCTGTAATTTGATTAAAGATACAAAGTGTATGAAACTGCCATTTCTATGCCTAACCAAGGTTTGACACTAAAATAATAATGCTGACATGACAGGATTTTTAAAATAACTTTCCAGAAAGGCTATGTGAGTGGTGGATCTTTGTCAACAATTTCTCCAACGACACTGTTTTTATAATCCTTCAAGATATAAAGAGAAGAGGATTCACAGTAGACCATCCCAGAGCTGTGAAAGCAACGCGCTTATTCTATTCT
>NW_027528345.1:1011605-1012635 GCF_008692635.1 Crocuta crocuta
ACTTATTCTACCATGAACCCTTCATTAATATTTCAGTGATGATGTTGCAATTTTTCCGTGAGCAACTGTCAGAGCTCTGCTTCTTGATATGTATCAAAACAGCCTAAATTATATTCAAGACTCGTGTATCTGTCCTTGACCAAAACACAATTTTGATGTCCGTGATATTTCAAAGCTCACACCCAGGCATGTATAGTTTTATGCTGTATCCACCCTGCCTAACGTCAGGGTGTTTCGCCCAGTCACCCATGTAACCCTTCCACTCGCTGAAGAGTTTTCTTCCTTCTACAGACCTGACACCGTGAAATGTAATCCTTAAAGAGAATTCCCATTCCAACGCCAGAGAGGCCAGATGTGTCTCCTACACCCACACGATTGTGCTACGTGGGTCTCTGTGATGCTTAACGAGGCTTCCATTTGCACGGGCATCTAGAACCCTGCGTTTGGAAGCGCTGTCAGTCAGATGCTTTGTCTCCCGCCTCAGAAGGCCGGGGTTGCGTGTGTGTACACGTATGACAGACATTGTCCAAATAATAAGAAGGGCACCGCAGCCCAGCCCCGGGCAAAGGCGGCCAGGCCGTCGCCTAAGGCGGCCCCACCTGAGGCGATTGTTCTCTGGTGCGGGACCCGCGGGGGCGGGCGGCGACGGCGTCCAACCCCGTGGAGNGGATCGCGAGCGCAGCGCCGGGAGTCAGGCAGCTGCCACCCTGGTGCCGCTTTGTTTCCACCCTTGAGCTTATTGTCCTCTCGCCAGCTTGGACTTTGACCCCCTTCCCCAGCCCCCCGCGGATCGCCCTCCCTCGCAGGAGTCGGTCATTCGTGCTAAACCGGCTCCCGGGTTTGGCCCCTGCAGTCCGTCGCCCGTTTACCAGCCCGCCTGGAATATGGAAACGATTTGCTCCGCGACTGCTGAATGCGTTTCTGTTAAGGCGTTTGTACGCTGCTAAATGAACTGCGCCCTGGTACTGCCAAGCGTTCCCAGAACTGAATATCCACCAAGACCTGCTGTGTAGTAGCAAATCCTCGCAAA